>NC_056750.1:465843634-466143634 GCF_019279795.1 Protopterus annectens
GTTCAGCCTCCAAAATGCATGGCTAAACATAACCCAATGTAGCCAACCTTAAGTCAGGGCTGCTGTACAAAAATCAAATTCAAGCTGGGTAGGCAAGGATGCTCACTCCTGCAATACTTGTAAGCAAACCTATGTTTTTGATAGGAGTTGAGCAGATAACCTGCTGCATTCTAAACCTTTCTGACTAATGAGTAATGGTGATCATTTATCAGTTAAGCAGGGAAGAGTGCAGTTCTTTTTCTAAGAGCAATGCCAAGTTCTGTCATCTCCTATTGATGTCTAGGTGACTGCAGATGTAGCAGCATGCTCAGCATACCATGTCTCTTGGCTGAGTGCTCTATCACTGTACCATGTTTTGGTGCGGGCTGCACTGGGTTTACTTGGCATCATATTGTTATGGGGTGAAGCCTGAGTTATGTAATCTGTACAACAGGCAAGAATAAGTCTGCAAATAACCCACACCAAAGTGTAGTATACTGCTGTTATACCATCATTTTATTAGTTGATTTTTTAATGCTGTTTACTTTTTTGTAGTTGAGTAATAAAGAAACTCCTCTGATGTTTTATTAGTTTAGTCTTAATGCTATTTGTTTTTCCAGTTGTGTAATAAAGTTTTTCCTTCTGTCAATGCTTCATATAAAATGCACAGACTTACAATATGCTGGACCACTGTATACTACAGTTGTATTTTTTTCACTCCTCTCCGTTGTTGTGTGACCATGGAGTTAGTATGGTTAAATAAAGGGGCAGGGTCAAAGTCCCCAACATGGTGGACATAGGTGGGCTTGGTCCCTGCAAAGCTGCCTTTTTTATCCTTTCGTGTTTGGGTTCATGATTTAAAAAAATCATAACAGATAATAGCTTGCAGTACAGTAATTCAAATTAGTACTAGTGAAGCACAGTTAACATACTAGTTTGTATTTGTTGGTTGTAAAAACTGAGCAAACATGGTGTGGAGCAACAAAATTTATACTTACGTTATCCATAGCAAATCAGGAAATATGTAGATTATAGTAGGCTATTCGGCATAATTGTATCCTTGCACCCCCCCCCCTTCATTGGACTATGCAGAAGTGGGCATAGTATGTGTGATTGACATGCCAAATGACTGTGATGTTATATGCAAATGAAGCATGATTGGCTCACATGCAGATTTGCCAGTGACAACGTGCACAAGCTGGGTACCCTAGAACAGATATTAGTACAGTAAACCTAAAATAAAAAAAGTTAAATCCAAGTGCAAGTAAATAAAATAAAGTAAAAGCGCTATGTCCAATTCGTAACTGCTGAAAGGCGTGCTTTTAAGAAATATAAAAGTTGTAACTCCTGTTTTAAGAAATATAAAAGTTGTAACTCCTGAATTACAGTGCCTTGCTGAGGAGCCTGGGCACACAAGGTGAACACAGCGTTTGTCCAACCCCCCCTTTAGACTTCCAAGTACATAACAGCAGGAACAGTCCTCTATAAATGTTGTGCTGCCATAGTCAAAATAAAGCTACAAAGAACCCCGAGCATTAGTACAAGTTAAAATATTTTGCAAATAAAACAATGCTTGAAAATAAGCTGTAACTTTTGCAGATAGCTGTCATTGTCAAGTCGTGGGCCTCTTCTATCCTTCTCTTTGTTTAGCACAGAAAGACAATGCTAGGCAGGACGTGAAGCTCCCAACACTTGTGTAATCTAGACTCTCAGAACCCTGCTTACCTTACCCCAGCATTCTGGCAAATATCCCTTTGCTTCAGGTCAAGACTGTATTTAGGTTTAACCCGGGACACAAGAGGTTTAGTGTCTAGATGGTTTTGAAGGTTGTATTCCAGAAGTATAGAATCTCTACTACAGTTGCTTACCAATCCAGGAAGAATGATCCCAGAAAATGTTTCAAAAGTAGTTAGTAGTTCAGGCTATGTGTAGTTACTCCAGAAGGCTGATCAGTTATATGAAGAAAGAAAACTGCATTTATACAAGTCACAGTTTATGATGTCCTCAAATAGCAGCTTTAGAGACTGCTAATTTAAGAATTTTAATTAGATTATCATGTTTGAATGAGACATTAGACCAAGATGCCACAAGCCTGAGTTGGTAATAGTTCAGATGGATGTAAAAGATCCCATGGCAGTTGCCCTTGGTGCTTTGGTTTAGCAAATTACCCATGGTCAAATCTCTTGGTGCATACCTTTCTGCTATCCAGAAGGTCCAGATTGTTGCCTCATATTTTACCGCATGTTGTTATATTTACTTGTGTAATTAATGCTAATGTTTAATTGTGTAATTCACTTAAAATTAGACTGTATTGACATGCTGAATACTTGATGAATATTGATAAGGTCAGTGAGGACATCACCACGAGTATTCATTAAACATTTGCACACATCATCAGGTGTTGGGTGATGGGCAGGGTTTGGGCGAAGCTTGCTACTGCGCATCTGAGAGGGTACAAGGATACAATTATGCCATTTTTTCTCTATTTAAGCAGTACAAGTTCATAATTAACTTAGTGCTAAATATTCTCCATTTTTAAGCAGGCTTATATGAAATAATGCTAGCACACTGCAGTAAGTTATTATCCACTGAATCATGCTCTGCAGGTGTAATATTTGCAGCAAAGTGTAAAAAAAAACAAAAAAACTGCAGAGCTGAATTTGTATCTGAGTCGTTCTGACAGTTCAGAGTGTAGACTGATTAGGAAAAAAAAATACTAACTAATCCCTTCCATTGTCTAATCCATCTTCAAACTAGAAGATGGTTATATTTTAATCCAGTTCTTGCTGACTGAAATGGTTTAGTTTCTGAAGTAGTTTACTTTGTGTTTATTATCCCTTAGTTTTGTCTCTTCAAAGCTACGACTTTCTGGAGCATAGGTATGCCATTGCAGCATGTGGGCAGTATGCCAGAGCAATTTTACAAGTTTTTTACTGGTGTTTGAAAACAGCAGACAAGAATTAAATGAACCAGAAAACTGACAGAATGTAGAATAAACAGGAAAACTATATCAGTTAGTTGAAAGCAAAAAGGTTAGGTGTGCACAATATGCTACAATAGTAATGTGTTTTTTGTAGTGAAATGCGTATTCTGAGAGTTGGCACTGTTTTTTAATGCTGAATTAATGTCGGAAATTTAGGTTTATGCATTTTCAGCTGTATCTAACAGATTTGAAAAGCTTGTGATAGTCTATATTGTGTGTCACTAAGGAAACTGTGCTTTATTTAACAATTTATTTACCTTTTAATGGCCTGACCTCTGGCTGTTTTTCACGGAGACCTGAGATGATATTTATACTTATAGAAGGCATAGTAAGCAGAAAGACTACTGATTTTACCCAGATGCAGCATCTAAAATACAGAAGACCTATTAGCACAGCAGTGTCATTTTAATGTGAATTGTTTTGAATGCTAAACTGTTATGTTGTTTTGCAGAGTTAATGTTTGCAAACCTTCTTTTAATTTTGCAGATATTCAGTTACATTTGGATAGTTTGATATGCCTGTATTTAGTTTGCATTTTTTGCAGTTTCAGATGTAATTGATAGCTTAATATGTATCTGAAATGTGTTCTGCTTAGGAAACCGTTTTTTATTTATAATAAATGCAACATTATATTGACTTATCTACCCAATTTCAATTCTAATCAACCGTTCCATAACAGAAGGCTTTGTTCCCTCGATATGGAAAATATCCCACATCATTCCCCTCCACAAAGGCACCCCCTCCACTGACCTCTCCAATTACCACCCCATTGCTATCCTCTCCCCTCTCTCCAAGATACTTGAAGAATGTATCAACACCCAGATCTCCAGCTACCTCCTAGCTAATATTCTCCTGTCCAAAACCCAACGTGGTTTTAGGCCATATCACAGCACTACCTCCGCTCTGCTCTCCTTCACCAACACCATACTTCATCACAAAAACAATGGCCTCTTCTGTACTGCTGTATTTCTAGATCTCTCAAAGGCCTTTGACATGGTATCTCATGAGCTACTACTCTGTACTCTCCCCAACCTCTCCTTCTCACAATCAGCCTGCAACTGGTTCCACAGCTATCTACACTGACGCCAGCAATCAGTAATCTGGGATGATAACATATCACCTCACCTCCCAGTTACTGTTAGAATTCCCCAATGGCCTATTCTTGGCCCTCTGCTATTCTCACTTTTCACTAACAACCTACATACTGCCACTACACAAGCATTTCTTGTACAGTACGCAGACGACTCTTCTCTCATCTGCTCTGCCCCCACTCTACCAGAACTACAACAAATCACACAGGAATCATTCTCTTCTGTAGAAAGCTAGCTAGCTATCCAATGCTCAGCTCCTACTCAACCCAAGTAAGACAAAAATTCTCCTGTTCCAACCTTCCAAAGCCACCCAAAACACCCCCACTTCAACATTCTTGCCAAAGACATTACCATCATCTCTCCATCAGAACACAGAAAATTACTCGGTGTGGAAATAGACAACAAACTTAGATTTGACACCCACATATCTCTCATACTAAAAAAAGTTCACAAGAAACTTGGTGCAAAAGCTGCCAATTCCTAACCAAGGTGGCTAGAATCTCCATAGCCAATTCCCAGCTAATCTCCACCCTACTCTATGCATCCTCCATACTTACCAACCTTAGACAGACAGACCTACACAAGCTGAATGCTAGTTACAACAAAATTGATAAATTTGCCACTGGAACTCCAATCATCCCTAAGATCTAAACTTTCCTCATGCTATAACAACATTTCAAAGTTTGCCGCAGGATCCAAATCCTCTACTCACCATTGCAACTCCCTACGTGCTCTAAATTGGTTAGAACTCCCAGGCTACCTAAATTTCATTCAACTAACTATAGCACGCAAGCTGATTTTTAAACCTTCTAACTGTTCATCACTCTCCTCTTCCCTAAAACTTCACCAGCCACATAGAACATGTAGATCCACAAATCAGAACCTCTTAGAACTTTACAAGCCTTTACACACACCAAGGCAACTTCTACTATCATTCTCCCTTGCCAGAGTATGGAACTCTCTTCCCCCTCACATTAGAACCACCCCAAACCTACCCTACTCCACTCTCACCTCTCCTCCCTCTGGGAGTGCTCCTGTACCCAACCTACCTGATTCCTGACACCTATCCCTATTCAATTCTACTCAAATCTCTGCCACAGCTTCAATTCATCTCTCTAAAATTCCTTTGCCTAAATACATGTATTGTATTAAATGAACATGAATATATTGATTTTGTAAATATCTTATAAGTGATTGACTCAGCTCATACATTTCAAGATATGTAAAATCTTGTTTTGCTGTATATTGAATGTTAAACTGTTGTTCTTATATGCTTTACTAATACATTGTATATTGTCTTTCTGTCTGGAGCTTTTCTCCTCGGGCCTCCATTGAAAACGGGCTACCTTGGCCCATTGGACTTTCCTGGTTAACAAACTGAAATAAATAAATAAATAAACCTCCTACTGCAGCCATCATTGTATCGCCCTTAAAAAACTAAACTGGCTAGAACTCCCACAACTCCTTCACTTTAATCAACTCACCCTCGCTCATAAACTTATTAGCCACCCCCTTAACATCCCTTCCCTTCAAATCCTTTTACAACCCTTTCACCCCACTAGGCCCCTAAGATCAAGCAACAAAAATCAACTCACTGTTATCAAACCCAAAAACTCAGCAAGAGAAGACATATTTTCATGTACCATATCTAAACTTCGGAACAATCTTCCACCCTCTATAACTACCTTCCAGTAGCCTTTTCAAGACTGCGCTCAAATTCCACTTAAATTTGCACTGGCTTTGTCCTTGTTCTAATCCAGACTAACACCCCCCTTACCCCCCACCTAGGCTCTTAACCCAACTATACTACTGCTACTACTAACCACAGTCAGAAATAGCTAGTTGTCTTTACATACTTTAACATCTTGTCTGACAACTTTGTTACTAATATTATAAATGACAAAAAATTATATTAACTTGCAGCATTTACTGTATATACTGTTGATAATCAATATCTTGTTATTGTATTAAAGCCAACAACCTGTAATGTTGTTTACTATTGCTGTAACTTTGCATCTCTATTTATCATGTACATGATGTGGAGCTTTTCTCCCCGGGCATCCACTGAAAAAGTATCTGCATCCAGTCGGAATTTCCCGGTAAATAAATAAATAAATAAACTTGTGGGTCCCAGTTGCTCTTTGTCCTGTTTTCAGGGAAGACCTGAGGTAATATTTATATAGTGATTTAAATTTGACTAGGACACTGGAAAATTCCTTTGCTGTTCTTTCAGGTGGTTTACTGCCGAGTGCATTTTCAGGAGGACGAGAAGCATTTCCACATTTATTGTAGGTTTGGAAAGACTAAGAAATTTATTTTACAAGTGCTATTTGATCAGATATGGTTGGAATAGATATAATTTTATACTTTGATGCAGTGGAGTCTGAAAACAAGTGGGGAAATGTTATGAAAATAGTGGTGATGGAAGCAAATGAAGTAGAGGGCAAGCAAGGTCCATGTAGCACACAAGGAGGTTTAGCTGTGTGTAAGGATGCTGTAATGTGGAATAGTGAAGCAGAACAGACAGGAGGCACAACGCAAAGAAGTCATTCATAAAACCTTTCCAGAAAGTGATGGAAGCAGGTGAGAACAGTTTGCAGGTGATGAGGAGTGTGTTCCTTCTAGAGAGAAATAGAGTGAGCAAGACTGATTTCATATTTAATGGATTGACACATTTTGTGTCAACTGTATACTTTTTGGAGGATATTATTGTACCTCCCTTTTGAGTAACTGCTTGAGATGCCATAACACCACCAACTTTGGGCACTGAACCTTATTATGTCGTGAATTTAGAAAAAAAGGAAATTGTGGATAAAGTAATATAAAACTTTGTTTACTTAACACAGAAACTTTGGGCAAGTTTTTGTAATATTAAATTTAATGATAGACACATGAGAGGTAAGACTGCTTGTAAGAAATGATTTTGTCAGAGAACAAGATCTGGAGTGAGTCAGAGAACTTTTCTGACAATACTGGACTATTGAAAAAGAGAGTTTATATATATATATATATATATATATATATATATATATATATATATATATATATATATATATATATATCTATATATATATCTATATATATATATATATATATATATATATATATATATATATATATATATATATCTATCTATCTATATATATATATACATATACACACACACACACACACACACACACACACACACACATACATATATATTTACACATTTGCATATATATATATATATATATATATGTACTTAGTTTGTATTAAGTATGCACAAGCACTAAAATGGCACATTAAGTTATTTTGCAGTGATCACTTCAGCAGTTTGACCATGTATGTAAAAGCACTTCCCCGACACATCAGTGAATGATTCCACCCACAGTGACTCCTAAAGTAGCATTTCCTAGTATGCATATGCATATGCACCAAAATGAAACATTCAACCAAGTGACCCCTTCAGTAACATGCCCTAGTATACACAACACCAAAATGAAACATTCCCCCCAAGCGACCCCATCAGTAACATGTCCGAGTATGCACAAGCACTAAACTGAAACCTTTCCCCAGGTGACCCCTTCACTAATATGTCCAGATATGCACAAGAACTGAATGAAAACATTTACTCAAGGGAACCCTTTATTAATATATCTAGGTCTGCACAAGCACTAAAATTAAACCATTCCTCAGGTGACCCTTTCAGTAATATGTCCAGGTATGCACAGGCATCAAAATGAAACATTTACACAAGCGACTCTTTCAGTAAAAATGTCCAGGTATGCAGAAGTGCCACCTAATCTCCACTTGCATCTCCGTATTTTCCCTGAAAACTGCTGCTTACTGGTGTAAGTTCATGGTTATTTACATACTCTGTATGCAAATGAGTTCATTATAGATTCATTTCTATGAATCACATTCATATGCATATGTGTAAAGCCACTTAACAGCATAGCAAATGACCCCCTATCACTTATGCATTAATCATGTTATGCATTTGCAGTGGGAGGGGTACTCATAAAAGTTTCCCACATTTCCTTAGTCATCCTGAAAGTCTGAGATTTGCATAATCATGCAGCACCACTCTTCACAGATCACTGTTACAAAAATGCGGAGCTCCAGGCTATGAATACCACCCATAGTGTCTATGCAAGATATGTTAGACATGTGATAGAAGCCACATAAATGTCATACTCCATTTAGAAATGAGTACAGTGTTTATTATGGAAGAGCATTTTGAAAAAGACTATAAAAAGACATTTGTAGATGTGAGGCCTGGCTACTCTTGACCTAAATATTATGTAAAGAGAAATTGTTTAAAAGAAGCACAAGTAATATAGGAATAAATAAATCACAATGTTTCATTGTAGACTTGTGTGATGCGGAAGAAAGTGGAAACTGGAAACATATGTCCAGATATGCACAAGAACTGAATGAAAACATTTACTCAAGGGAACCCTTTATTAATATATCTAGGTCTGCACAAGCACTAAAATTAAACCATTCCTCAGGTGACCCTTTCAGTAATATGTTATGAATTGTGAGGTTTAAGTGAACTTTCTACCTCACAATTCTTTATCCAGCATCTTACTATCTCCTCAGGTATCTATGTCATCTGGCCATCTCAACAAATGTTTACCAGACTAACAGCTTGTATACTTAGATGTTATTACTGTTTGATTTTATTTTAATGTAATTTCTTGTATATATTTGTAAACTTATACTTCTGTTAATTATCTCTACTGAAAAAGGACATGTATCCAGCTAGACTAGCCCGGTCAACAAATGTAAAATAAATAAAAATAAATAAATGTTTTGGGAGTATAATGAATTGGCAGACTTTAAAAATTACCCAGAAAGTACTCTTGTCAGGAATACTGGGTGAGGAAAGAGTTTAACTAAGGAAATTATTTTTTTAAGCTGGGATACAGGATCTAAACACCTAGACATAGTAAGGTCTTGTTACATTTAATTCTGATGGCTGTCAAAAAAGCAGTTACTAGAAAATGGAACTGAAAATCTAAACGAACTATACTTGAAGCAGTGAATATTGTTAACAGAGATAAAAGAACAGGAGGTGGGGTCATTAGACAAGGGTAGGAGTAAATTGCAAAGAAAAATTGGAAATTGTGGGAATAATGCATTCAGAAAATGTTTTGCATGAGGAATGAGGTTTAAGTGAACAGAGGAATTGAACACTTTATGTAATGCTGTCAATATTATAGGATTTATAGCAATATATGTAATGTATAATGCTTGTAAATGTGAACTTAATATGTTTTGATTACTTTCATATAAATGTAAGTTTGCCTATCTCACAAGTGATAATTCAATAAAGGTGTTTAAAAAAGTTTTCAGTACAGATTAGTTTGAAAGATGAATAGGAAATGAGTATCAGAAGTACTCATAGCAGAAGATTAGGGGAAATATACAAAGCAACAGTTTAAAGATTTTGAAGAAATACAAATAGCAAATGTATTTTATGTAACAGAATAAAGTCCAGATGAAGAGGATTAATGAAGTACTAATAGGGCAAGAGTAAGGAAAAAGAAGAAAAAAATTGAAGATGAATGCCTAAAAAAGACCACTATAACAATGAGAAGTGTGTTGAATCATGTCTCTTAGCACTCATAGCTTTAGACATTTTATTGGAGATGACTGTCTTAGAATGCATGAAAACAAGGAATGGCAGTATTTTGATATCTATCATAAAATAATTAAAGTGCAAAAAGACTTGGAGAAAACAAAGAAATTGCTTTTTTCCTCCATCTTTACAAACCTCCAAAAGGTACAATTCTCAAAACTTTAAAAGTGCTATAATAACTTTGTGAAATTGCTTCAAACTCATCATATAAAACTCATCATTGCATAGCCGTACATAAAATCATCTAGATACAGCTAAAACTGGTCCATAGCATTTTTATAAGCAAGGTAGATACTCCACACTATCCAAACTAATAGAAAAATGCACCCCCTATAGATCCTTTAAGTCACAATCTAAAATAAGTGAATTTTCTTTAAATCTCATACTTACAACAATGGCAGTCTGTAGCAAAAGCAGTGGCCAGATTATGAAACTTCATGCCCTTAGATATTACCATGGAAATTAATGTTTAAGTGTTCACAAATGAAGTCAAAACTTACTTTGCCAACAGTGGGAATTGTCCTGATCACTTTTAATTTGATCTTAAACTGAGTAAAACCTTATCCTCTTCCATTCACAATTGTTTTTCATATTTTTGATAGCTGTAAAGTCTCCGTTCATGTTTTTGTCATACTGTATCTCCCCTTTTTCTCAATATTTCTATGCCTCCACTTTCCTTTTCAAAATACCAACTGGTTATAACCATCTTATCCTAAGCCTCATTTCTACTGTATCATATCCTTTATTTCTAATCTACTTTTGCATGATGCTGTCTTTAATCCTGCTTTTCTCTTCTCCTTCATTTTAATCCCTTTATTTATTTTTCCTGTTTCTCACTTATGTTTGTTTTATATGCATTTATAATTCACAAACAAAATTATTTTCTCGTCAAGTGAGGTGGTAAGCACATATAATAAATACCCACCAGATCATTTGTATTTATAAATATATCTAGGCATACTACTTGCACAAACATTTATGTAAAAATTAATTGTATTATAGGGATTCATTTTTAACTATTGTAAACTGATTATGTGGAGATTTTCTTCCTCGGGACTCTACTAAAAAGTGTCTGAAAGGCTATTCAGACCATCTTAGTTTAAAAATGGAAATAAAATAAATTGTAGTGATAATGGTGGTGGGAAGTTATGATTATTCTGTCTGATAGAATAGGACTGCTCCAAAGTAATGAACTTTATACAGAAAGACTCAGCATCTAAAATCGTAAAATGATTTTTTTATCAGAAGTGTGAGACTCATACTTTTGAATCTTGTGTATGTGAAACGAAATAAAAATGCTAACAGAATGTAGTGAATATCAATACTCACTATATTGCAATTAATTTTTTTTTGTGAAAGCTGTGTCCTTCTGGAAATCTGAACATTGGGTAGCTCTCTTACTTCCCGGCTAATTATATTTATCATCTCTGAGGTTAATGTATGTCAAAGTAAGGGGAATACTTAAAGATACTGCATGCGGTCTTAATATGTGTTTACCTTGTTTATACTGCAAGTCTCTCTGCTCCAAGGATTGCAGTTGCAGTACTGGCATTTTTAATGTGAATTTATCAAAAATTTGACAGTAGAAATTGCAGGAAGAGCTGTTTGTTCAGAATTAGAAAGGGGGAATTGGAGTGCATGTAAAGAAAGGAAATGCATTATTGTTGTATAAGGTACAAGAGATAAAATATGGTAAGATTTGTAGAGAACAAATAAATTATAATGGTAATGGAGTGACTGCATTTGGTCAGTAGGAGAAAAGGCATATTCTTTAGTTGAAATCAAGAAGCATATGATAGTAGTCCTAGAGAGAGCTGTTTGTACATAACAAAAAATTGATGAATAAAATGGTACAAAATCTTTGTGGTATGTCACTGTAACAGCAAATCATACCATTTGGATTATCCACCTTTTGTGTACCTTCTCCTCCTCAGAATTAATGAAAGCTTTGGCATGTTTACTTTGAACCAACACAAGTCTTGTGCTTTGCTAGGTATTCATATAGGATAGCAAAAGGCTCCCTTATATATCCCACATTGCTCAATGTTCATTTGAGTTTATCTCATCATTTTAAGTGGGGTGTGTCTCCCCAGGCCAGAGTAAACTTTTCCTGCAACTTCAGTTTTCATTGTTCTTAAAGTGTTATTGATAAATTCCTTCAGCTTCATAATTTCTTCAACGTTGCTTCAGTTATCGGTTTAGCAGCACAAAGCATCGGCTGTGTTTAAGTCTAAAAAATATTGTCCTCATGGAAGGCAAAGAGCTTAAAAAGATGCCTATGTGCATTGCTTTTTTCTGTTTTTTTTTTTTTTTGCCTAAGCCCTGACCACAATATGGAAGACTGCAAACATTGTAATAACGTTAAGCAGGCCACCTAAACAGGGAAATAGAAGGCATTAAACTATTTTTGCGACAAAAAAACTTCAATCTCTAGAAAAGAAATCCAAGAAAATAAATATCTGTAGAGGTAGCAAAGATAGCTCATTCAAAAGAGGGCTAAATTAATTAAGATGAGGAGAATTTCATCTCCTATACAGTCAGCCATGTTCCAGTACCAGAGAAGTTGGTACATTTACTGTACCTACCAATTTCCACAGAAAAATGCAGCCAGTTTCTCTGAAACCACTGGAGCCATCACCAGTGTCTATGTTTCAGAAATAGGTACCTTCATTTGTACCAGCATTTGTTCAGATATCTGATATTCCAAAGTTATTTTGGAAGATGAGGAGATATGTGCTTTGTCAGTTTCCTTTGCTGAAGATGTAGTTATGTCACTGAAGGTTCATTCTTCCTACACCAGAAAGATCATCTGCTAAATAAAAAGTAGTAGTATAATTTGACTGCAAAAGACTGGGGGAGAAAGTATCTTTGGCTGCCACATAGAAGATTGTCATTGGTTGTATTTGAGAATGACACAACTGTGAGTTCAGATTCCATCAGAATGGACGGGTATTGATACCAGTCACTAGAAAAGAAAAAAGAAGAGAGTCAAATGTCCAGCTCCTGCTTATTCTGGAGAAGGAAGATTTGTGTTCTCACCCAGCATTTCTCTCCCTACTGTATTCATTCTAGTTATGCGGACTGCTTCCCAGTACTCCACCCCACATCCACTGAATATTAACTTCAGTAAAACCATGGATACCATTGAAGAAAGTTACAAATGGCCTGCAGCAAACAGTTCATCTCCTAAAAGAATATATTAACAAATGCACAAAGTTCCAAAGTCTATAAGAGAGAAAAAAGCATTAGTAAAAGCATTAAAGCATTCAAAGATTTATGGAAGCAAATCCCTAGCTGCACACAGATCTGAGACCTTTTGTACAGATATGGTAAAGATAGCTCTCATTTGTACGTTAAATTGAGGGCTGATACAGGAAATCTGGCTACACCTTCTTTCATCTTTCTTTCTGAAAAGCCTCTTAGTGTGTTTAAGAAACAGGGCAGATTGCTGCACATGCATAGAATTAGGAATTACAGGCAACAGTTATGTTGTCTCACCAAAGCTATGAATAGTTTGCTAGCTTCTGAAAAGAAAGACAAAGTATCTACACTGGCTAAAACAGCTGCACTTTTCAGTCTCCAAATTTTAAAATGCTGTTATGACTTTGTATATTTTATTTCTAGAGTCGGCATAGTCATTTGAAGATATGCTTGGGTCACAGACACAGTGAATAATGGTGACTTGGTCTACAAAACCCATCTGCTTTTGGCAAAGGAAAATGACACCATCCCTCAGTGTTTGTTTTGTAAATAAACGAAAAGATCTATATGTATATGCTTACATGGTAAGGTAGATAGCAAACTGGCAAAAAGACAGAGCCCACTGTTAAAGTAACAAGTGCCACTTAAGAAGGCAAGAAAGTAACTGCCAGTGTACCTTGGGGATTGATTCTGGGACCCATCCTATTCAGTATATATTTTGCCATCCTTCAAAGAGTTAATTGATCTGTGGTTAACAAAGTTTGTTGTTGACTGCAAGTTAGTTGTTTCTGAGTGATCACTTTTGATATAGTGCCGTTAGCATAGGAAGTAATCCTCAGTAACCAGTAGTGTACTGAAAAAGGGCTGAAATTAAACACAAAAAGTATTGTATTGTTGAATTTGACAAAAAAAACCTCTTATGTCCAACTTAAACCATAACTTGCAGCCCACCTTCCAAACTGACAGGATAATGAGGAATCTTGAGCTTTCTCTTGACCACCATGCAGCATTGAAGATCATGTTTAACGGCATGGAACATGTTTTTCTTTTCAAACAAAAAATTGTTTGCATGCATGTTTATCCTTGCTTACACTTTTTTGTGTGAGAAGAAAAGTGAATTTTGAAGCCTTTAAAAAAATATTGCTTCTGAATGTGGAAGACTAAATGTAGTAATCCGCGTTTATGGCATTAATATTCATGGGAGGGCAGGGAGCAGTTGCATCATTCTGGGTTCCAGCTCTACTAGTACTGGATTAATTTAACAGTTTGGCAATTACACCATTAATTTACTACTTACCTGTGCTATCCAACATTATTAGTGTGAAACAGTAAGTGGGAAGGTCACTGAAAAACCAATCAGTAAAAACAAAATGAAAACTCCAGCAAAGCTAGAACTTCCACTGAGTGACCTCCCAAACCTCTTGTATCAGAGGCGCATGCGATATATGCAAATGACCCTTATGAACATCAGGTGTTTCAGCTAATTGGCAATTCTGAATGCCCATGACTTGTTTCGTCATTTTAATGGACAATTTCAGGCCAATAAAGTCAAACCCCACTAGCTGTGGATATGCATATTTCGGCCTTGTTATGACCTCGTCAGCACAGCACAAGCTGAGTGTTTGACTAAGCATAAGAAACACAGGGCTGTTATACCCAGCTGATGTCCATTATCATTCAGCTGGGTATAGCAGCCCTGTGTTTCTTATGCTTAGTCAAACACTCTGCTTGTGCTGTGCTGACGAGGTCATAACAAGGCCGAAATATGCATTTCCACAGCTAGTGGGGTTTGACTTTATTTGCCTGAAATTGTCCATTAAAATGACGAAACAAGTCATGGGCATTCAGAATTGCCAATTAGCTGAAACACCTGATGTTCATAAGGGGCATTTGCATATATCCCATGTGCCTCTGAAACATTATTAGTGTGGGAATCCAGAATGACGTAACCACCCACTCTCCTCCCCACGAATGTTAATGCCATAAACATGACTTACTATATTTAGACTACATTTAGTCTTCCATGTTCAGAAGCTATATTTAAAAATTGTTTTTCATGCATGGGTGTGAAACAACTTTTTTTTTTTGTATAAAAAAGTGTTCACATGCGTAATGATGCATGCAAGCACTTTTTTAAATACAAAAAACAAAAGTTATTTCCCACCTTTAGACATGATCTTTAAAAGTGAGGAATTCCTTCTATTTAACACAATGATATCTAAAGGCATCTCATCTAGGTTGAAATAAATTATCTTCCCACTGTCCTCTGCTCCGACAAGACCAGATATAAAGCTCAGTATCTTCATTGGTATGTACCTGTCCAGACTCCAGACACATCTCATAGCTAAAAAGACACCAGTGTTTCATAACCAAGAAGATTACTGATTGAAAACCCTGAGCTATCAAAACAGGCTTGAAATCCTACCCATATACTCAATCTCTTATAGTGTCTTACATGGAGATCTGTGACTTGCATTCTGTTCCATCAAGGACCAAACCCTGTTTGATCTCTTACATCTCTGCAATGCAAACAGCTCCACTAACACTAGATCTAAGGATTTGAGTCTCCACCGACATACAAACAAAACACGCTAGAGAGACACATTTATTACCCAGTGTTTATTCATCTCAGGAATAAACTGCTTTTAAATGTCAGAGTGACACGCTGCCATTCTGCAAGAATGACCTTGATGATTGGATAGACATTCACAAATTTATCCTGTGCCTGACTTTCTTTGCCGTCGTAGGAGGTGAGTATTGGGAAAGCAGAAAAGATCTCATGACCTACCTGCCTTGTAATTTTAATGATCATTTTAATCCTTTAATCTTATGACTGGTTACGTTAAAAAAAATTTCCTGAGGATGTGAAATTTTGGATGGTTCTCTTTTCACAGGCAGTATTCTCTGTGACATCTGTTTCACTGTGTGTGTGTGTGTGTGTGTGTGTGTGTGTGTGTGTGTGTGTGTGTGTGTGTGTGTGTGTGTGTGTGTGTGTGTGTGTGTATCTTTACCTGCTTGAACTTGATTGTTTATTTATTAATTGGGAAGCTCTCTCTATTCTCTATTACTAATACTACAGTGTCAAATTTCTGATCTTAGAAATCTGTCAGCATGTATACTACTAAAAAATGTTTGATACAACTACTATAAGCAGTGTAAGTAATTAAATAACGAGGAAAAAAATCATCATTCTTTTAAATAACAAGTAGTCTCCAAGTTGGACCAAGTCAAAAGTTATGGATTTGTAGGGAATTACTTTGATTTACTGTGGCTCACGAACGGCTGCCTGAATTTACAAACCCTTTTTGCCATTTACTGAGCTTATTGCCATTTCATTTTGCTCCCACCCAGCTTACTGCCAGTGGCAGCTTGGTGTGCAGTGAACCAAAGTATTCTCTATAAAATTAGGATTTTGTCTAGAAGTGTCCACTGCAGTTATCTTTAGACAGCCATTGCTTCACTAGTGCAAACAGGTCGGGTAGCAGGAAATATGAACCTTCAGTGAAACTCACAGCAGACTGGATTTATTTACCGAGTATCCATACACCGGTTCTGACAATCTTTATCACATCCATATTTGTTTAATTCTTGAGAACCACAAGTAGGAACCTCTAGACTGCTCTTAACTACTGTCTGCAGTTTTAACAGGGTTTTCCTTATTACTGCAGATTTTCTTAGTAATCCTTTATGGACAGAATGCATTCTCCCTCATTTTAACTGTAAATCAAGATAGTGGCTACATTTGGTTTCCTCCCGTATCCTAATTGTAAACTAAGATAATGTCCACATTTGTTTTTGTATTGCATTATATTTGGCAGTGTATGATTCTGGTCTTCTCTTATGATATTTCTGTGCATTGTCTTTGTGCTAAATAAGTATTCCAAGTGCCACCTGGCTTTTTCCATGAAATGATAGCATATTGGAATCATACACTCAGGATGACATTGATTTCTTAAGGACCAAGCTATTACTGGTGGTAATCGGGGGGGCAGTGAAACAGTGATAAGCCAAATGGCTGGAATCTCAGGTTCAGCAGATCAGACTGTAATAGCTTGATCAACAGTAAATCTGAGCAATTCCCTTTGTTGTGGTAACATTTTTTCACATAGTGTGATTATATTTGAGGACAGCTGCTATTCACATGGTAGTAACTGTCTTCATCACATACAAATCTTGCAATGTTATGTGTTTCAGAAATAAAGTGTACCTTCATGATTTTTTCTATAACTTTTCAAATGAATTCCAGTAGTTCACTGTTTGCTCCTGCACACTGAAAACCATGGTGGTATTTTACTAGACATGTAACTACTGGAATGTGTTGCATTCCATTACTTAAATGGAGAGGACTATCATGTGACATGCTTATGTGGGACATGCTCCATTCAGGTAATGGAGTATGCCAAAGTATGAGCCTTGTTTAAGTGTTGTCATGCTGTAATGTAAAAGTTAGAGAAAAAATACTGAAGGAACTATTTGTTTTTTAACTAACCAAGATGCACAGATTTGTATCTGTTCAGAATAGCACATACAGAGTAGTATGTGACCTTAACAGAAATTGAATGCTGTTATATTTAATGTACTAAACTGCTAAGCAACTTGTAAGGGTATGACCAGCCATTAGGTATGTAACTGCTGATCTAAAGTAGTTAACTTAATTTGTGCAGCAACCTATTGGAATCAGATCTGACCTCGGATCCGAGCCGGCAGTTTTCAACAGCTTTAGATCCGAGCTCCAAGCTCCTCCCCCTACCGATAATCCCCTGCCAACCCTGACTGACCCCAGATCTAGTTTGCCGTGGTTTACTTTAGCAGCTTGATCCAAACGAGTTCCAGGCGTTTCATCACTTTGTGAGAAAAATTTTACCTTTTTTGTCCCTTTTCTTAAACTTTTGGTGTGTGTGTGTGTTCAGGTCCCTTTTCTAATTTTAAACTCTCTTAGTTTACTTTATATTTTTCATATTTAACCTCCCCCTTCCTTCGTGGTTCCGTCAGGGTTGTGTGTGCGTGTTTGGGGCCTAGTGTGTGTGGTTACCTTTTTTAGTTAATATGTCTGAGGCCCCAAAGCTGATTTTTTCTAAGTGCACCGAGTGTGGCCATAAGCTGTCCCCAGCGGATGGCCACACTCGGTGTGTGTTGTGCCTTGGTGTTGAGCACCTGTCCTCTGGTTGTACCATTTGTGTGGCGTTCAACCCCAGGGCACTCAAGGACCAGAGGTCTAAGCTGATTCTGGCGGGTCTTCTACCCCCGGACTTGGCTTCTACCTCCAGTCCTCCCATGGCTCCTGCTGTGGCTGCCACTCCTGCTTCCCTCCCCCCGGCCGGGACTCAACCTCCCGCCTTAGGCCCGGAGGAGAGGGAGGCCAGGAAAGAAAAAAGGAGGGAGAAACGCCACAAGCGGTGGGCCGAGACCTCCGCTTCACCCCCCCCCCGGCTAAGCGGTCTGCTCCCTCCAGAACTTCTGGGTCTCCTCCTTCTCGGATCTGGTCCCCGTGCTTTTCACCAGGTCCTGAGGAGGAGGAGACCCGATCTCCTTCGAGGTCATCAAGGCGACACTCCTGCCCCGCCTCGGTGGCCTCGTCGAGATCGACCAGAAGTCTCACGGATGCAGATTTGGACCGGATGATGAGAAGATTCCTCCAGGCCCAACTACAGATGAGAGTGCTCCTGCCCCCCTCCCCCCTCCGGGGGGGAGCTCGACCCCCTTCTTTGCCCTGATAGCTCCTTCTCCGTCCTGTTTCCTGGGTTCGGAGTCTTCAGAGCCGGGCAGCCTTGGAGCCGGGGGTGTATCAGCACCGATAGTCTCGGGTACTTCGGCGCCGTCACTTCCCTCGAGACTG
Source organism: Protopterus annectens (assembly GCF_019279795.1). Lineage (NCBI taxonomy): Eukaryota > Metazoa > Chordata > Ceratodontiformes > Protopteridae > Protopterus > Protopterus annectens. Next base: position 465,862,354 of record NC_056750.1, read on the forward strand.
TTGGGTCCATTTTCTTCTTCGGATCCGAGCTCTCAGAGCTGAAGGCTGAGCTTCAGATCCGGGGGTATCGGTATGCCTTCGGCTCCGTCCAGGTCGGAGCATACTGGTCCATCGGATCCGATCGCTTCGGCACCGGCCCCGATCCATCCGTCGGATCCGAACAAGGGTCTGCTTTCGGATCCCAGAGAGAGCAGCTCTCCCTCTGCATTCGACGTAGTGGAGAGGGCCCTGTTGAGACAGTCCAGGCCCCCGGCCCTTGCCATGGCTCCATCCTACACTCCTTCTCTGTTGGGTCCGACTTCCATCACCTGGCCCCAGGGGCAGCCTGCTTTGACGTCCCAGGTAGTTCCATTGGAACAAGACGTGGCTGGTGAAACCTCCTCGGACAGCCCCCCTGAGGAGGTTCCTCACAAGCGAAGGTGGAAAAGGAGGCACCTGGACTCCCCCGAGTCCTTGACTGAGGACACTGATTTGGAGGAAGGGGAAGGTTCCCCAAGATCACCCTCCGAAGATGTCCCATTTGGTGACATCATGGAGATGCTTAGAATAAGGGGGGGGGGTGGTCTGCCCCAAAGCCTACCTCGGACGAATCCATGTTCCTGGAGGCGTTTGAAGCAGGCCCGTCTACCTCTTGGGTGTCCCCTCCAGCCGACCCCCTGGTAGACTTGATTACTACCAGGGCGTGGAAGGAGCCGGACACTGTGGAGCCAGTCCCCAAGCGCCCGGACAAGATTCTTAGCCCACCCTCTGAGAAGTCCCACTGGAGTAAGGGTCCCCCTGTAGATGCCATGTTGGTGGCAGCGGCCACCAAGAGGGAACTAGCTCAGGAGAGTCCCTCAGTTCATTCCCCCGAGCAAGGAGTCTCGGTTGATGGACCGCCTAGGGAAGCAGGTGTTTAGTTCGGCTACCTTCTCTGTGAGGTCACTGAACTACTTGGCACATGTGCTTCGACTGCAGCGGGACCTTATCAAAGAGTATGCTGTGTCGCCTCCCGAGTCCATGTCGGTGGAAGACAAGCAATTGCACTCCACCCGGATGGCCACTCTACGATCCATATCTAACACCTCTATCCGGCTACTGTCCCATGCCATGGAAGGAGCCGCTAGAGCCAGCGGAGTGGGCCTCGTCATGAGACGTCAGGCCTGGCTCCGGCACTGTGATTTCGCGGAACCCTTTAAGGCGTCTTTCGCTAATGCCCCTTTTGATGGTTCTGCCCTTTTCGGCAAAACCGTGCGCCATGCCTTGGTCCAGAGCGAAAAGGACGGGAAGACATTGTCTGCCATCAGAGTCTGCTTCTCTGCTCCCCAGAGGTCCTTCTCTAAGAACCAAAAGGGTCATTTGAAGATGTGGTTCCGGAAGTCACAACAGTCCCGTCCCGCTCCGGACTCCCAGCCTTTCCGCGGCAGAGGAGGGCAGGGTGGACGCTGCCCTAGAGGCAGAGGGGGCCCGCGGAATTTTGGATCCAGAGAACCCTTCTCGGAGCAACCCAAGCAACACCCCTGAGGGGTTGCCCGACTGCTCCACTCTGGAGGCAGTCGGGGGGCGTTTCTTGAAGCACCCAGCAGCTTGGGAGTCCATCACAACAGACCACTGGGTGCTTCGCATTATATCCAGCAGATATCTGATTCCCTTTTCTCATTGCCCACGCAGCCCCAGATACCTCCCCGATGTTCCACCCGATCAGAGGGAGGCCGCAGCAAAGGAAATCCAACATTTGCTGGAAAAAAGAGCCATCCAACACGTCCCCCCAGACCAGTGCGAGTCCGGGTTTTACTCCAGGTTCTTCTTGGTGCCAAAAAAGACGGGGGACTTAAGACCAATCCTCGACCTCTCTTCCTTGAACCTGTCAGTAACCAAAGAGAAGTTCCGCATGGTCACTCTTCAATCCATTCTCTCCATTTTGCAGGAGAACGATTGGATGTGCTCTATAGACCTCAAGGATGCGTACTACCACATTCTGATGGACAGGCGATCCAGGAGGTTCCTCCGCTTCCGGCTAGGAGCCAGTCATTTCCAATTCAGGGTCCTCCCCTTTGGTCTCACCACAGCCCCCAGGGTGTTCACCAAGTGTTAGCAGTGATAGCGGCCCACCTGAGGCTTCAGGGAATTCTGGTCTTCCCGTACCTGGACGACAGGCTCCTGACCGCCCCGACAAGGCATCTACTCTGTGCAGCCAGAAACTACTTTCTTTGTCTAGCTCCCTGGCTGGGGATCACTATCAACATAGAGAAGTTGTCTCTTACTCCGACTCGGACCATAGACTTCATAGGGGCCAGATTAGACACAAACAAACTCCTAGCTTTCTTGACCACAGACCGACTATGAACCCTGAGGCTACACATGCAGGCCATTCTACAATCTCCAGCTCCTCCGGCGGAATTGGTCCTGAGGGCTCTTGGCTCAATGGCGGCAGCAATCAACCTATTGCCGATGGCACGTTTGAACATGAGGGTCTTACAATGGACCCTTCAGGTCCAGTGGTCCTTTCTTCAGTATCCTCTGAGCCATCCCGTTCCCCTCAGCAGGGCTTGCAGGAGGGCCCTCCTATGGTGGCTCCAATCTCCGGACCTCCAGCAAGGCCGCCCCCTCTCTATGACCCCTCCACTAGCCATGGTGACCACAGACGCCTCCCACCTCAGGTGGGGGGGCATTGTTCGGGCAGGACAGTCCAAGGCATGTGGGACCTCACGGAGACCTCACTGCATATCAGTGTCCTAGAGATGAGGGCAGTGCTGTTAGCTTTGCAAGCACTTCTGGACCTTCTTCCTGTAGGAACGATTGTGATTCAGACAATATGTCTGTTGTCTGGTACATCAGCAAACAGGGGGGAACCAGGTCTTACCCACTCTGTCGAGAGGCCATGAGGGTGTGGGAATGGGCGATCTCCACCAACCGCTTTCTCATAGCAATGCACATTCCGGGGTGGTCCAACATCCTAGCGGACAAACTAAGTTGTACCATCCTGTTACCATACGAGTGGTCTCTGAATCCCGAGATAGCGAATCGTATTTTCGCCAAATGGGGTCAACCCTGTTGCGATCTCTTTGCCTGTCCCTTGAACAGAAAATGTTACGACTACTTCACTCTCATTTCCCCCTCCGGGGAACCCCCGAGAGACGCTCTGGTGCATGCTTGGACTCCCGGTCTTCTTTATGCTTACCCTCCTCTTCCCCTGATGATGAAGTTTCTTCAGAAAGCCAGCCAGTTGGGAAGCAGGATTATCCTCATTGCCCCATTTTGACCTCGTCAAACTGGTTCCCTTACCTTTGGTCTCATCTGGTAAATCCTCCTTGGATTCTGGATCCCCGTCCGGATCTAATATCCCACCCCCTAGAGCTCCCAGTCCTGAACCTGGTCAATCTCAAGCTCACAGCTTGGCTGCTCCAGTTCCACTCGTAGCTAGGACTCCCGGTATATCTTCTCCAGTTAAAACTATTCTAGTAGCAGCGCACAAGCCTTCTACTAGAAAGATCTATAGTAGCAAATGGAAACGTTTCTCCATTTGGGCAGAACGCCAAAAGTTGGATCCTTTCACAGCTCCTTTGCCCGCTGTATTAGACTTTCTGTCAGGGCTGTTTCATCAGGGGGATAGCTCCTCCACAGTCAAGGTTCAACTAGCAGCTATCTCTCATTATCACATGGGAAATGAACCGGGCCCTTTGATCACCACGAAATTGTGTAAGACCTTTTTGAAGGGCACCTTTCTGCTCAGACCTCCAGTGAAGAATGTAGTCCCTGCTTGAGATTTAACACTGGTGCTTCAGTCCTTGACAGCTCCCCTGTTTGAGCCTGCAGCTTCAGTAGATCTTAAATTCTTGTCATGGAAAACGGCCTTTCTTGTCGCTATCACCTCGGCTCGAAGGGTCTCTGAACTACAGGCCCTCTGTGTAAAAACTCCATACTTGACCTTTCACAAGGATAGAGTTTACCTCAGGACCAATCCCTCTTTTCTTCCCAAGGTTGCCTCTGAATCAAATATTAACCAGTCCATTAACCTGCCGGTCTTTTTTCCAAATTACCGTAACAAAGGGGAATACAAATTACACTCATTGGATGTGCATAGACAACTTTGCTTCTACATCCACAGGACATCTGGTTATAGGAAATCCGACCAGTTGTTCATCTCCTTGCCAAATTTAACTTGGGTAAATCGGTGTCTAAAGTTACACTGTCTAGATGGATTTCACAGTGTGTCCTTCTAGCATATGAAAGTTCTGGCAGGCCCGCACCTCAGGGAGTCCATGCCCACTCTACTCAATCTATGTCTATCTCTGCAGTTTTTAGAGCTAGAGTCTCTTTGGATGATATTTGTTCAGCAGCCACTTGGGCCTCATCTCATACCTTTATCAATCACTATAAATTGGACATTATCTCCAGAGGGAGAGCATCCTTTGGCTCTGCAGTGCTCCGGAACATCCTTCCATGAAGGCCGCCCAAGATTCAGGTAGCTGGGGACTCTGTCCCATAGGTTGCTGCACAAATGAAGTTAACTACTTCAGATTAAGAAGTTATGTACTCACCATAACGTTCCATCTGAGTAGGTAAACTTCATTTGTCAGCAACCGTCCCTCCCTCCTGCCCCCTCACTTGCGAATGTATTCATACTCAGGTCCATGGGTTTTACCCACTTTATCTTGAGAATAATATTTTTCTAGCAGTTTCTGCTGTTGGGTAAACTTGATCCGAGGTCAGTCAGGGTTGGCAGGGGATTATGGGTAGGGGGAGGAGCTTGGAGCTCGGATCTAAAGCTGTTGAAAACTGCCAGCTCGGATCCGAGGTCGGATCCGATTCCCATAGGTTGCTGACAAATGAAGTTTACCTACTCAGATGGAACGTTATGGTGAGTACATAACTTCTTATTAAACTGCAGCAGAATGTATAATTAAACAGACAACATTAGATTAAAGTAAAATTTTATCAACTAGATTGAAGAATAGTAGCAGGAATCAAGAAGGTAATGATATATTATGGTATCATTTGTATAACTCTTGACTGCTTTACCAAGTGCATTTTGACCTTGCTTTCAGTCTGAGAAATGATTCTACTGCCATTTGTCAAGTCAGAATTTGGTCCTTGCTCTTCATGGATGAAAAAGAATGCATATCGAAACCTATAGCCCTGTGAAGGGACATTTTAAATGCAAGTGTATTGAACTCTACACTTTGTTTACCAATTATTCTGTGGGGCTGCATCTCATTTCTAATGAGACAACTTAAAAAGATCAGATCAATGTCCCTTCTCTTTTCCTAATTTAAATGTCTTCATAGACTTATTCAAAGTGCTGTTAATGACATAGATGAATTATGTGATATTTGGGTTATGGAACATTCTGAATCTTCTCTTTTTCCTTGTAGTACACGGTTGAGCTACAGCTCCCATACAGTACTTATTGATACAGTTTAATTAGAATGGGAAAATAAATAACCTGAGATTGAGAGAATTTATATATAAATCCGGTAAAAATATGTTTGTACTTTGATGTAAACATAAGTAAAGCGTAACAACTCTTGCATCAAAATTTCAGGAATTGTGAGGCAGCTGTTGCACATTTTTCATTGTTATTGTAAATTTAGAAACTGCATAATGTTGAACAGTACCTTTGTTTTCTATTAGATATATGGTGTATGATATAAACCTTGGCTCAAGATGATTGTCACTGCTGAAGAGACACCCCTACCCCATGTGCAAAATGGGAAAAGGGGTTGAGGATGAATGGATATGGTGTATGTGAAATAGGCACATAAAAGTAAAACAAATGTAAATTTGTAATACATAAAAGCAGGAGTGAACAGTGTAGGATTTTCAAAAGTGAAAAATGGAATGGTTCAGAAAGTATATGCAAGTGCAGGATTTCCTAAATAGAAAAATTCCAGATATTTTGACATTTTGTGGCAGATGTTGCTAATTCAAATGCAGTCTCAGTACCCAGTTGTTTAGTAGCAAAATAATTATAAGAATATTTTAAGTTCATATGTTCATGGATAAGTACTAGGCAATCAGTCAGCAGACCATTCCAAGCCAAAGTTATCTCTAGCTTCAAGGAAGACGAGACATGATAGACTATGGTAGAATTTGAGGCTGCCCATCCAATTTTCCTCAATTGACCTTGAAATTGATAAGGGCGCTACTTTGCTTGATGTATTTTTCCACATATACTACAGTGAGGAAGATGTTTGCCACATTCCAGTAGTTATATTTAGCAGCCTTTAGGCAAGAAGAGATCTAAAACAACATCCTGAATGAAAGAAAAGAGCCTACATGCTAATTGCAAATACTTTGTTTATTTCACTGTCAGGTCCAAGGACAACTTGCAGTGATACAGTTAACTTTGTGTTATATGGTAACTGATGCTGTATTGCTTGCATTGCATTTTATGATATAATACACACACATCTATGGTGATAAAGTTGCAGCTATTTTTTTAATAATTCAGTTGCCCTACTGAAGCCAGATAGATTTTCATTTCAGTTTCCTTTGTTTATTTTTGCAGTATGTTTTCTTTTGCTTGATTATTTTTCTTACTTTCAAAATACAGCCTGTGGGTCACGTCTTGCATTATTATACTTTGTGCATGACATTGAACTAGTGGTGCTTAAAGGTGCTAATCTGGTGTTTCAGTTATAGGAGGAATAGTAATATTATTTTATTTTAGTTTTCTGCCTAGTATGTTGTCCTTTTTTGCTATGATGCTTGGATATACTTTCATTTAACCCGTGTGAGGAATCACAAGAACAGTGAACCCTAGATGAAGAGTAACACTGTTAAATATGCACAGTCACATATCAACTGCTATGATTTAGAAATATTGTTATGATTTTTGTCCTCATTTTTTAACCTTACTCCTCCTAGACTTATTATGTTAATCCTAAAGTCACACCTGTTTATGGGTACGTGCTTTATAAAAATAAGTCCTTGAATTGAAACTGAAATAGGTCCAGTGGGATCATTGCTCTACATTGGTTAACAAATTGAAAATAAAATAAAATAAAATAAAGTGAATGCATAAACTAAACTATATAAAGATTCATTACGGCCAGCTATATGAGGTTTAGTATATTAAAACCTTCTGTTGTGAAAAAATAAGAAAGTGCTGTTCTTTGTGATCATCTGCTTTGATTTTTTAAAAGCTAGCGGTATGATTTTTAATGCTTGGAAATTGAGAGGTATGTACATGTAAATGAATGGAGACTTGGGGGTGCGGTTGCAGCATATTTGAACTGGGTAGGAGAAGGAACACAAAAAACATCGATACCAAAATTCTCTTGTGTTTACATTAGTAAAATACAATAATAGAACTGAAAAGCTCAGAGAAAACTAAAATTAAAATGAACTCACTGCAGCAAAAATAAAAAAAAATACACACTAGATGGAACCGGTATTAAGTGCTTTTGTCCTTTAATGATGCGAAGAACTTCATCAGAATACAGTAACAGGGAAAAGATGCTGTAGAAATACACAGTAATATACCTATAAGATTAAATGTGCAACCGAAAAAATGAAGATTTTTAAAAATGCAAATACAATAACCAATAACAGAAGAATAGAATTTTGAGTAGCTTTGGTAACTAGCTTGGTCTATTTATAATATATACATATGTGTGAAAAGGAAGGGCTTTAGGTAAGCCAGCGTAATGCACACTTTATGTTGATGTTCTCATTAAGACCAGGAGCAGCCTCGGCATTCAGAAGCAATTGCCATTTAATTTCTCTGACCTGTAAGAGATTATCACTATCACCAAAAAACATATCAACTTGTTCAAGCACAAAGAAATGAAACCCTGAGAAATTAAAACAAACTTCCTTGTGTTTAGCCAAGCATTATTATCATTGTTATGGCGCATTGCAAACAAATGTCCTTTAATTCGGTCTGACAACTTATGGCATGTCTTTCCAATATAAAAGCTGCTGCAGGATTTGCCTGTTGCTGCATTCACTACACACTTAGAGTGACAGTCATAATATTTAGTAAAATGCACCACATAATTGCAATGTGGAAAAACATATTATTCACCAGTATAAATATATTTGCAGACTATACAGTTATTGCACATATACATTCCTTTATGGCCTTGGCTAAAGTCAGATTGTTCTGTATAAAATGGTGGATCTCTGTTTTCAAAATGCATTCTAAGGGTTCTAGTCTTTTTATATGCAAAGCTGGGAGTAATGCCAAGCACCTTACTTACTTACTTACTTACTGATTGACTGTTAGCAATAATGTCCCAGTTTTCCACAAGGATACTTCTGATGGCTGACATGTCCCTGCTTATAGAATTTGGGAAGCTTAATGTCATATCTCTTTTAGGTTGATCATTGGCTTTTTGGGTAAAACGAAAGTGAATGATAGGCTGGAACTTAGTACAGTGGTTTGTTAGAACTTCCTCAAATAGTCTCTGTAATAATTCTTGGGGATAATTCCTTAACATAAATAGTCTTTGCAAAAAATATGATTCAGAGATAAAGATGTAATCATCACTAATTAAACAGGACAGTCAGATAAACTGTCCTCGAACCAAGTTAACCTTCATAAAATAAGGATGTTGGCTGCATCAAGGAAATTATTCCTATATGTGTCTTTCCTGAAAACTGAAGAGTGCAATTGGCCAGTGGTGGAATCTAAAGTAATAGTAGTGTCTAGGAAATAAACAGAGTGTCCACAACCAGATATGACAATTTAAAAAGAAACAATACTATGAGATAATGACCTCACAAAATCACGAAGCTCCTGTTCACTCCACTTCGATACAAAAAATATATAATTTATGTAACGACGATATAAAACAAAGTATTTTATGAACAGTAATGATTCATGTTCCCATGTACTTAAGACAAGGTTTGCATATGCCGGGGCCATCTTAGAGCCCATTGCAACACCTTTTGTTTGTTGATAAACTTTACCGTTAAAAATAAATTGTTGTATAGTGCTAAAGAAATCAATTCACAAATAAAATCTGCTCTTTTAGTAGCAAAGCCAACATATTTTGAAAGGAACAACTTGATAAAATGCAAACCCACTTTATGTGGTATGTTGGTGTACAATGATTCTATGTCAAGTGTCACTAAGAGGCAGTCTGGTGTAATGCCTTTTAGAAGAAATAATTCATTGAGAAATGCCCAAGAGTCCTTAAGGTAGTATTTTGTACAATGCACTTTTAGGTTTAACAAATAATCCACGTATTCAAGATCTTTTCAGTTTTAGTTTTTTGTTTGAAATAATATGTCTAAATGGTGGGTGAAACTTGTTTTTGTGTATTTTAGGAATTCCGAACATCTTACCTAGTTGTGGGTTAGGGACATAAATACAATAGAATTCATCTGAAGAAATAATGTTGTCTTTTTCCAGCTGTTGAAGACTTTTATCGATGCCTGCAAATTGTTTATGAAAAAACTTTTAAGTCTACAAGCCTGTAAAACTCATTATTAATTAGAGCTGATTCTATTTTGCATTCATACATGTTTTGCTCCATTAAAACGATCCCTGTGCCTTTGTCTGCTCTCATTATTCGCAGAGTTTTATCATTAGATAGTTGGGAGAAGGCTTGTTTTTCTGCAAGGGATAAATTGAATCTTTTGTCAGTGTCATTATTATGGCTAAACTGCCACAAGTCCCTTTCACAGATTTTCATAAATATTTGCAATGTATTGTGTAATGCTGGGTTAAAGCAGCTTCTTTTCTTTAGTTGTGGTAAAGTAGACTGTACAGCCTGTGTAACTGATACATCCTGTGTACTTCATCTTCATTTGTAGAAGTGTCATTATCAAATAACAATTTTAGATTTAGCTTCTTAACAAACAAGCGTAAATCTAACAGAATGTCTGGAAGTCATGTACTTTGAGCAGGGATGAAGGAGAAGCCCCTATTTAAAACTTTATAATGTAGTGGAGAAAACTGTGTCTTTGTGAGATTGAAAACTGCACAGTTTATTCTCTTTAATTTAGCTTCAAAATTGGTGGTAGTAATTTCCGCAAGTAACTTCTGGTTAACATTTGTCTGCCGATGGGTTGGAGTCTCCCTCTGCCATGACCCCTCCCTCTCCCTCTGCCACATCTTGATGGTGCTTGTCTGTTTTAGAAGTTTTCTTTGCAGCCCAGTGACAAAAAATGCTCCTGTGCATTAGTTTGATCATTAATAGGAGTGTTAATAGTTTCTGTATTTGGACTGTGGAGGAGAGTGGGCGGAGAATTAGTAGTGACTATTTGTTGGTTTAATTGAGCAGCTCTTGTTGCAGGAGTTTGTAATGAAGCAAACATGTGAGCATAACTTTGAACCTGTTTTCCTGGCTTCCCAACTTTGTAAGCCACATTATTTCTGTATTGCTGTAAGTCCCTTTCCAACTTTTGTTTTTCTCGGTGTACTAAAGTGGCAGTATGACGCTGAATTCTCGGAGTAACTCCATCTAATAAATGTTGAATTTGATGTAGATCTGAGTGTTGAGTAATAGTATTATGTAATTCAGCGACCTCCCATTTTAGAATGTCAAGTCTTTCTTTATTGTCTGCATTAATAAGTTGAAGTACACGAAGACCCACTTCGTTATAAACATTAGTTAAGTCTCTGAACAACTTAGAATCCTTAATAATCCGGTTTGGATATTTAGAAAAAAACGTAGCTCTTTACGTAGAATTTTATGGTATACACACGCGTCAAGAAAAAGAATATCATATTCAATATTTCTGTATGTAGTCAATATATGTTCAAATTTGAAAACTAGTGATTTGCAGTTTTCTACCTGGCAATTTATTGTAATATTTTGTGGTTCTTGAAGAGGCACCAGTGGAACATCTTTTATAAGTGGATTTACATTATATTCCACCTTAAGCAGATCCAGCACATTATTAGCAAACCCATGTTGCCTGCAATCATTATGGATTTGTGCCTGTGGGGTGGAATTAGTACTTCTTGGTGCTCCCGTAATATGGCTGTTGTATAATTGGTTACATCTTCTAATTTTATAATTAGCTCTTTGCGTGGTATCTTGAAGTGACTTCAACAAATCTGCTAATTCTGGTGGTAATGTATGAGTTGTTAGTTCTAATAAGGATTGGCTACAAGAACCTTGTTCATCTTTTGTGTATTCTTCCATAGTCTGACAGAGAATATAAAATACAATAATATAATCAAAAAGCTCCAATAAAATGAAATAAATTAAAATGAACTCACTGTGGCAAAAATAAAGAAATACACACTAGACAGAATTGGTATTAAGCACTTTCGTCCTTTAATGATGCAAAGAACTTCATCAGAATACAGTAACAAGGAAAAGATGCTGTAGAAATATACAGTATATACTTATAAGATTAAATGTGCAACCAAAAAATTGAAGATTTTTAAAAAATACAAATACAATTACCAATAACAGAGGAATAGAATTTTGAGTAGCTATGGTAACTAGCTTGGTCTATTTATAATATATACATATGTATGAAAAGGAAGGGCTTTAGGTAAGCCAGCGTAATGCACACTTTATGTTGATGTTTCATTAAGACTAGGAGCAGCCTCGGCATTTAGCAGCAATTGCCATTTCATTTCTCTGACCTGTAAGAGATTATCACAATCACCAAAAAACATGTCATCTTGTTCGAGCACAAAGAAATGAAAACCTGAGTAATTAAAACAAACTTCCTCGTGTTTAGCCAAGGCATTATTATCATTGTTATGGCGCATTGCAAACAAATGTTCTTTAATCTGACAACTTACTTTCCAATATAAAAACTGCTGCAGGATTTGCATGTTGCTGCATACACTACACACTTAGAGTGACAATCATACTATTTAGTAAAATGCACCACATAATTGCAGTATGGAAAAACATATTGTTAACCAGTATAAATATATTTGCAGACTCTACAGTTATTGCACATATACATTCCTTTATGGCCTTGGTTAAAGTCAGGTTGTTCTGTATAAAATGATGGATCTCTGTTTTCAAAGTGTATTCTAAGGGTTCTAGTCTTTTTATATGCAAAGCTGGGAGTAATGCCAAGCACCTTACTTACTGATTGACTGTTAGCAATAATGTCCCAGTTTTTCATGAGGATACTTCTGATGGCTGACATATCCCTGCTTATAGGAAGCTTAATGTCTAATCTCTTTTAGGCTGATCATTGGCTGTTTGGGTAAAACCAAAGTAAATGATAGGCTGGAACTTAGTATAGCAGTTTGTTAGAACTTCCTCAGATAGTCTCTGTAATAATTCTTGGGGATAATTCCTTAACAGAAATAGTTTTTGAAGAAAATACTATTCAGAGATAAAGATGTAGTCATCACTAATTAAACAGGATAGTCGGATAAACTGTCCTCAAACCAAGTTAACCTTCATAAAATAAGGAAGTTATTCCTATACAGTATGTGTCTTTCCTGAATACTGAAGAATGCAATGGGCCAGTTGTAGAATCTAAAGTAATAGTAGTGACTAGGAAATTAACAGTGTACACAACCAGAAATGACAAATTTAAAAAAAAACAATACTATAAGATAATGACCTCACAAAATCAGGAAGCTCCTGTTCACTCCCCTTCCATACAAAATATATGTCATCTTTGTAACGATATAAAACAAAGTTGTTAAAACCTTTTATGAATGGTAATGATTCATGTTCCCATGTACTTAAGACAAGGTTTGCGTATGCCGAGGCCATCTTAGAGCCCATTGTAACACCTTTTGTTTGTTGATAAACTGTACCATTAAAGAAAAAGAAACTGTTGTGTAGCACTAAAGAAATCAATTCACAAATAAAATCTGCTCTGTTATTAGCTAAGCCAACATATTTTGAAAGAAACAGCTTGATAAAATGCAAACCCTCTTTATGTGGTATGTTGGTGTATAATGATTATATGTCAAGTGTCACTAAGAGGCAGTTTGGTGTAATGTCTTTTAGAAGAAATAACTCATTAAGAAATGCTCAAGAGTCCTTAAGGTAGTATTTTGTACATTGCACTATTGGGTTTAACAAATAACCCACGTATTCAGAGATCTTTTCAGTTTTAGTAAAAACATTAGTAAAAAAGTAGAAACTGATTCAGTTTGCCACAGGAGTCATTATTTCCAGCAGCAAGTAAGCAATAATGCGCAACAGTGTGTGTCTTAATGTGTAAGTAATGCCCACCCAAAGGTGTTATGAGGTCTGATGCCACAGGCGGAGGGCCTCTACACCCCTGAAAGGGCGTTATTGACGGATTAACACATACCTTGGAGGGCATTATTGTGCTTGGAGAATGGGCTGTCTGTAAAATTGTTGTGTTTTACAAGTACTACATTATTTTATATATATATATATTTTTTTTTTTTATTATGTAAAATAGTTCCTCTGCCTAATGTTACAAACTTTCTGTAGTATACATTATTGGTGCTGGAGGAGTATTTTAAATTAAATATATATATATATATATATATATATATATATATATATATAAATAATATAGTACTTAAAAAAATAAGTAAGTAAAACAGGACAATTTTACAGAGAGCCCATTCTCTCTCTCTCTTTCTCTCATACACAGTCTGTTTCTGCTTTCACTCTCTCTCTCTCACACACACACACACACACACACACACACACACACACACACACACACACACACACACAGAGTCTCCATTGCATTTATACACACATTCACTCACAGAAGATCTCTCTCACTCACTCACACATACACACACACACACACACACACACACACACACACACACACACACACACACACAGTCTCCATTGCATTTATACACACATTCACTCACAGAAGATCTCTCTCACTCACTCACACACACACACACACACACACACACACACACACACACACACACACACACACTCTACTCTGCTTTCAAACATGCATTCAAGCACCCAAGATCACTGTCATTCTCTCTTTATCTGTGACACACACACACACACACACACACACACACACACACACACACACACACACACACACACACACACACACACAGTCTCCTCTGCTTTCATTTATGCATTATCTCACATAAGATCGCTCTCACACTCTCTCGATCTGTCTCAAACACACAGTCTCTTCTGCTTTCATATATGCATTCACTCACACATTACTGCTCTCTCTCTCGATCTCTCACACTCACAGTCTCTTCTGCTTCACACACACACACACACACACACACACACACACACACACACACATACACACAAAAAAATTTCTGCTGCTTTCATACATGCATTCACTCACACACGCAAACAGAAACAGAAACACACTCATAAATACACATATACATTTTTTTGTGTGTGTTTATTTTTTTTACACTCACTAAACAGCAAAAGCACTGTTTAAACCAAAAATCCACCAAAAACTTGTGGTGAAACTGGATTAGCTTTAAAGAATTTTATTTTTTGCTTTCGCCTATAAAATACTTCCTCAGAACAACTCACAACAGCAAATCAACGTTTTTATGTACCATTTTTCAACAATTTTTGTGATTGAAAGTAACAAGGATAAGGCCATTGAATTTTTAAGTGTTATTAATTCTAGGTCAGAATTTTTGAAATTTACCTTCGCGGTGGTGCAGCGGTAGCATTGTCGCCTCACAGTAAGAGGTTCTCTCGTTCGATTCTCGGCTGGAGCGTCTTCTGTGTGGAGTCTGCATGTCCTCCCCATGGTCGAGTGGCATTCAAAAGATATACGTGAATGGGCGTGCCTTCGTTGAAGGTTGAGCCCCAGGCTGGCACCTCAGCACCATAAAAATTGACTGCCAATCATTAGCGGACCGGAGTTCCGTTGTGGCGATCCCTAACCGAGAAAAGCCAAAAGAAAAACAACAACAACAACCTTAGGGAATTATGGTGATATAGTTAATTTTTTGGATGTTGCCATCACCTGGGATAGTATCAGACAAGAATTTGGCAGTGAAGTCTTTAGAAAGAATACATTTGTTAATAGTTATTTACATTATACTAGTAACCATCCGGGTTTTATTAAGAATAACATTCCCTGAGGCCAGTTTGTCAGAGCCTGTAGACTGACCACCAATGATTATACATTTGAGAAGGAAATTGATTTTATCACTACCTTATTTTTACCCCCTTTTTAAAATATGGGTTAAATATGATGATGGATATAGGATGAAGATTTGGTTGAATCTGATGATTCTAGTATTGCTTGTTGTTTAGATATGACTAAAGAAAGTTCAGTATTTCTTCTATTATTAAGAGAAACTGGTATGTTACTCAGGGTAATTCAGATCTTGTTAAAATTCTGGGTAATACTCCTAGGTTTACATATAAACATAGGTATAACTTAAAAATAATTTTACAAATTTATTCTTACATCAGGAAAGTAATTTTTCAACAAGACAAGAGGAATGTACAACTGTGGGGTTTGTTCTGCCTGCTGCTATGTGTTGGAGGATCCCTTTGTAAGTTTGAAACATTTGGACAAAACTATAGTTGCTTCTGATGTTTTTACTTGTAAAATGGAAGGTATTGTATATATTACTGTCTGTTCCCACTGTGAAGGTTTTTATGTAGGGATGTCTACCAGACATGTGGAAAAACGCATCAAGGAACATTTGCATTATATAAAGGTCAAGGACAGTAATAATGCTTTATTTAAACACAATTTAGTGCGTACAAAAAGTAGAAAGTTTTTATTTTCTGTCCGTGAACAATAAAGACTTAGGAGGAGGAAATTATAGGGGACTTGTGTAAAAGAAACACATTGGCAGCTGAGATTAAAAGCAGACAAACCTCCAGGTTTAAATGAGGCAATTAGCCTTAAATGTTTTTTGAATAATAGGAGACTGAAAGTGAATTAAATTGATATTATAACATTTTTGTAAATATATTTATTAATAAATACTGCTTATGGAATGTTTTAAAGTTTTTGCAACTTTGCCTTTTTAAGAATGTTGTTAGTTTTTTATTGTGTAATTGATTTATTAGTAATTGATTTCATTGGTTTATTTTAATTGTTGAAAAATGGTATATAAAAAGGTTGATTTGCTGTTGTGAGCTGTTCTGAGGAAGCCTTTTATAGATGAAAGTGAAGAATAAAATTATTTTCCGCTAATCCAGTTTCTGGTCTTTGTTCATCACAGGTTTTTGGTGGATTTTCGGTTTATTGTTTTTTTTTTATCTGCCTAGTCATTTGGGATATTATTGTTTTTTAAACGCTGTTTAGCAAGTGTAAAGTAATGGCGTCCGTTAGTTTTTTTTTTCTGTCGCATCTCCACAGCAGCTTGATATGCTGCCCTGAAGCGACAGACTTATTTTTCAGCTGGCATTCAGGTTCATTCTACAGTCAGTGTGCTGATGTACAGTTTGCACATTCTCTAACAAGGATTACAGTTAGTACTGCCTGCACATTTGTACAGCTAAAGATGAAGCTGGATTATTTGTACCACTCATAAATTATCTCTTGGGTATAGTGGAGTGAGTTTTTTGGTCACATAGGTATGGTGTTTTGATATGCCAATTAGATGATGAATTTTGAGGTGAAAGAATAATAATCAGTATTTTCTAACAAATGGTACAGTTTACTAAGGGGAAAATGACCCTTATTGCTTTTCTCCCATCCTTTCTTCTTTTTTGCAAAAGAGTGTATTTTGCTGTGCCGACATTTAAGTTATTAATAATGCATGCATTGTTTTATTGATGTATTCTCTTGTTTGTGAAACTCTATTTTAAGAAGATCTAAATTCACTTAAAACAAACATGGTACATTCCAGCTTGTGATGGTGATATGAACCCATGTGCATAATCCATTTAATTATGTTTTCAGACTGAAATTAAGCATACGTATGTGAACTGAGGCAGACAACCCACATTACTCAAAGTGATAATATATGAAATATAGTTGCATCTCTAAGGTCTGGTGATGCAGTTCATGTTACATTACATTTTCTTAATGACAGAAAAAGATAGTTTCCCTCTGTAGTCTGCCTTCTTAGTACATTTGACATTTAATTTCATCAGTGCATATCCTTTTAAGAACCATAAGGCATCAGCAAGCACATTTTAGACTATTTCAATAGGTGTACAAGCAATGAAGGTGCTCATGAATAACTTCCGTAAATACAGTGACCTTAGAAAAAAAAAACAGAGTCTGATATGTGACATTACAAAATGACAGTGGTAGTATTAACTTATATTTCACATTTTTTAACCTTGGACAGGACAGGACTTTCAAAAGATCAGCTCACTAGTTTTGTGACTAACTCACATGAACTGACATTTAGGTATGCTGTCTTGTATACACAATAACAACTGTGTTAAAATGACATCATATTTTTTTATCTGTAAATTTGCTGTAAATAGTATACATAAACGCAAAACATACATGGCAGTTAGTGACATCTAAAACTTGCATAGAACTGTTACTTTTAGAAAAAAGATGTCCTGCATCATTGTTAATGCAGTCT
This sequence comes from Protopterus annectens, assembly GCF_019279795.1. NCBI lineage: Eukaryota > Metazoa > Chordata > Ceratodontiformes > Protopteridae > Protopterus > Protopterus annectens. The sequence goes on from NC_056750.1 coordinate 465,879,734, forward strand.
TAAAACTTGATCATCATCTTTGGACTTCCACACAAAAAGAAAAACAGAACTGCTTATAAAAACTCATAGAATGATAAATATTTATAACTGTTGGATGTCATTATGGCTCCTCTAATCTGGTTGCAAATATATTCATATTAAGTAATATTGATATGCCGATTACCTTGACTCTCAAAAATTAAAACAATTTGTTGTAACACATCCGGTTACAAAATTAATGCCCAAATGTTTTTGTTTGTATGCATAAAATGTGTAGATATCAACCATCCAAAGCCTGCAGTCCTGTATTGAATGCTTCTATAAAGAGTCAAAATTACAACTGCAACTAATTTCATCAGTCTTCTTATATGTAATATCCTGATTGTACATAATGAAATCATCAGTATCTTTAAAGTATGAGGTGGATGTTACTACTGTAGGTTTTAAGAGGGAACACAAAAGCATCTTAATAGGCTCTGTTAGATAGATATCTGTGTTACAACACTGCAAGACTGCTGGATTGATATATAGTATATACAATTATCCTGAAATGAATGACAAATATTATTTGATACCACTGTTGAAGCAAAGACCTTCTCATATATCTGAATACTTGCATTCTGTCTACTACAAATGCTTACACTTGCAACACACTTGCTGAAACAACCAAATGGTGTAACTCCGACTAACTCAGTCATGCTTAACCACTTACTTCTCCCAGCACTGGATCCTATTAAATTGTATAGCTCCGCCAGAGTGCTAACTCTAATCCAAAATCTCCCACCAGTTCCTATCCCGAGTTCTCATTCTCCTAACCCTAAGACAGGGGGAGTACCCCCTGCCTAAACCTAAAATCTCTGATTGCTTCCTAAACCTAAACCTAAAACCCATCTCTCCATTCATAACCCTAAAATCCCGATCACTCCCGAAACATAAAACTCCAACCCACCCCCTTAAACTTAAATTCCCCCATCATTCACTAACTCTAACCTGCCATCCACTCCTGCTTCCTAAACCTAAATCTTTTCTGCTACTCCATAACCCTAAACTCCCCTCCCTAGCCTTACAACCCCACTCTGTAAACCAAAGTCTTCTTTCATGTTCCCTAACCCTAAAACTCCCCTTCTGCTTTCCCAACTCTAAACTTCACTCCTGCTCCCTGAAACTAAATTCCCTTCCCTTTCCAACTGCTGCTCCATTCCCACCTCCTCCGACTCCTTCCTTATGGCTGCCAAACTTATTGTAGCTCAAAGTCAAATAATGTGTTTGGGTAGGGTACAGCAGCTGCATTCCAGAACTCTAGTTTAAGCATGAGTGGCCACCTGTATGATCTAAAAAAGACGCTTGAGTCCCTTACTTGGTCTTCAAGCTTCTTAGTACTCGAGCTCTTGTAGCAGAACAGATATCTGATGATATCAATTTTCATTCTGTTGTCAACTGATGGGTTTGGATCCAATGCTTGGATCCAACTCAGGCGTAACTAAAACTCACGGCGATCAAAAAACTCTCAAGTTTCTCCCTTACCCATAATGCACCAACCCTAAATTACCTCATGTCTCGTTTGCCACTTTTTGTGAAAGAAGTGGTTGACCATAGCTCTTGAGCAATTTTTTCAGTTAAGTGATATAATTATCTTCTAAAATTTCTAAATTTTAATATATTCTAATTTGCCTTACTTTTTATGTAGCTACTATCCCTTATCTTCTCTATTGTACAGTGTGTACTTCTTTCAAAATACTATTGTTAGTATTTTCCTTTCCTCTCTACACTTGTTGTGGCTGTTATTACCATTGCAGATAGTTTTTCTTCTTTCTTGCTGTCCTAATATACAAAAAAGTCTGTTCTATCCTAATTTTGCTTCTCAGCTGGAGTGCCTTCTGTGTCGAGTCTGCATGTCCTCCCTGTGGTCCCGTAAACTTTAAAGACATGCAGGTAGGTGCGTGTGGGTGTACCTTCTCTGAAGGTTGGTTGCCGGGCTGGCAAATCGACACTGTAAAAATCCACTACCAATCATAAGTGGACCAGTGATCCGCTATGGCGACCCCTAACCGGGAAAAGCCGAAAGACATTGCTATAGGGGTAGTTATGGTGGAGAAAGGCTCTTTTGGATTTAAAAAGTGCATCAACTGGGAGCACAAGCTTCCTATGTCTGATGCCCACACCGTGTGTGTTTACTGTTTTGGGCCTTTGCATCTTCTAGAAGATTGTTCCATCTGCCATGGGTCAACCCTAGGGTGCTTGTAGAAAGAAAAAAAATAAGCTTATTTTGAGAGGCTTACTACCTTCTGCCTTTGGAGAGGCTATATCTGGAGATCAGTCTCCCAAAAATAAAAGTAAAGATTTGAAAACTTAATCTCCAAAGCTATCTAAGTCCTCCACCCCTGTTTTGGAGCCATCCAAGAAAAGATCTAAGCTGGATCTGACCTCACCCTCAGATCTGAAAAAGAAGAAATTGATGGGCCCGACTACCTTGGATCCGGCAGAGAAGCTACCACATCTGACTAGTTCGAGCACTGTTTCACTTCCAAGGACTAGATATTTGCCATCTGTTGATCCGGTGCCTTCTCCTTTTTTGGAGCATTACTAGTTTAGATCCCCCTCTATACTTTAATCTCATTCCTCCAGACGTTTGACAGAGGAAGATGTGGAGAGAGTGATGTGGAACATCCTCCCAGCACAGAGTCAGACAGGTATATTATCAGCTCCTACCTTCTTGGGTGAGGAGGTCCATTCTTCGACTGCATCTCCACTCCAAGTTCCTCCCCTGATTCCTTTGACAGTTTGAGTCCCTGGATCCAAGTCTTCCGACTCTCTCTGGCTCTGATCTGAAGATAGCAATATCTTTGGATCCGAAGTTTACTCTGAGTGCCCCAGTTCTGTTGGATCCACAGGGCTGTCAGAGCCGTAGCTTCCCTGTCTGATCTAGGGTGTTAAAGTGACTCTGAAGGTGTTGGGGCCATCTCTGCTCCTTGGAGCCTTGGCACTGGATAGCTCAGCTCTGGCTTCCACCTTGGGAGATTGCTTTCACAGCGGGAGAGGATGACAGTCCAAAAGCTTGTCTTTTTGGAGCCAAGGGCTTTTCTTTCTCCAGAGCAGCTTGCCTTTGAGGCAGTGAAGAGAGTATTCTCTGCCTCGGCAAAACAGATGGATCCAAACCCTCAGATCTTCAACCTTCTACCTTGATGTGTCTGCGCTTGGAGCCTCATCACTCTTTACCACAGGGACAGGCAGTCTGAGAACCCCAGGCTTCCCAGCAGGATATTATAGTTCCTTCCAATACCTCAACAGGGCATCCCACTGAGGAGGCCCCTAGGAAGAAGAAGTGCAAGCTGAAGCTGTTGGACTCTCCTCAAGAGTTAGTCATAGATGACACGGATTTAAATGAAGGTGAAGGGTCCCCACGGTCACCTTCTGAAGATGTCTCATTTGGAGAAATGCTTGATGTCTTAAAATAGAGAGGTGGCTGGATCATAGGAGGTTACTAGGCTAATGGTCCTGGGGCCCTTATAAGACTAGCCAAGGGTTTATCCTACAAAGAAACCTCAGTCAGCACCTGTCTCCCTTGTCATCTACTCATCAAGGTTGTGCTTGAAGAGGATCAGCAAGGTGCTCTGTTTGACATGAATGGGAAGTCTATTCCAGAGACAGGGCAGCCTGTGGGAGACAAACCTGTCTCTCCAGCAGATTTTTTTGATATCACTTATTAGATTCAGGTCTTTTGAGCGGGTAGTGTGTGAGGAGTTAGACTTACTGATATGGAGCATCTCTAGTAGGGCAGGGTCCGAGATTGCCTTGTAGGTGAAATACCGATCATCCCTGAGCAATCTGTATGATACCGAGTGCTCTGTTTGATGTGTATGGGAAGCCTGTTCCAGAGACAGGGCAGTCTGTGGGAGACAAACCTACCTTTCCAGCAGATTTTTTTGATATTGCATATTAGATTCAGGCCTTTTGAGTTGGTAGTGTGTGAGGAGTTAGACTTACTGATATGGAGCATCTCTAGTAGGGCAGGGACCGAGATTGCCTTGTAGGTGAGACACAGATCACCCCTGAGCAATCTGTATGATACCGAGTAGAGTGATAGTGATTTGAGCCTGTCTGCATAGGACAGGTGTTGGAGGCCATGGATTCTCTTTGTGAGGTATTTCAGTGGCCTTTCCAGTTGATGCAGATGTTTGGAGAGGTACATCCCAAACACGGCATTATACTCAATTATTGATCTAATGAGGGAGGAGTATAAAGCGATAATAATTTCCTTTTTTCTAGATGTAATCCATTTACTTATGAGATGAACCAAGTAAAAGGCTTTTCTGACCACTACCTCTACATGATGGTCAAATGTGAGGTTATCAACCTGAGTGCCCAGGTCTCTCACCACAGGTTGTGTGCTTAATGGGTTGCCCTTGGATGGTATGATGATACAATGATATATTTTTTTTGCATTTAGCTTGAAGCCATGACTTTGGCACCAGTCCTTAGTTGCTGTGAGACCCTTTTGCAGTATGTTAACATCATATGGGGAGTCAATGACAGCACCCAATTTACAGTCGTCTGCAAACTTGACTAGCCACAGGCCTTTTGTCTTTGCCTGAACCTTTCAGAAATAGATGCCAAACAGTAGGGGTACCAGGATGGGTCTACTTCATAACATTCAAATTTCATAACATTGAGACCATAGCATCTAAAATCCAAAACACTGAAAACCCAAAACATTGAAAACTGAGAACATTGAAAGTGTGCTTCACAACATTGAAAAGATCCCCTTCATCTACAACACCTAACTAACAAACACACTTTCTACTACGTTTCTGCAGGGGGGGCAAGTCCCCCTGCACCCCCCTCGTAAATTAAATATACCAACTCTAAGATCACACTACAGTGGAAAAAAGTTATTTTCCTAGCCTCAGTGTATGATGATTGTGATACAGTGAGTTTAGGGAATTAACTTTTTTCCACTGTAGTGCAATCTTGGAGTCGGTATATTTAATTTATGGGGGTACAGGGGGTTGCCCCCCTACAGAAATGTAGTAGAAAGTGTGCTTGTTAGTTAGGTGGTGTTATAGGTGGAGAGGATTTTATTTACATATACATTGTAGTTTTCAGTGTTATGAAGCACACTTTCAGTGTTCTGAGTTTTCATTGTTTTGGGATTTAGATGTTTTGGTCTCAATGTCATAAAATTCAATGTTATGAAATTTCAGTGTTATGAAGTAGACCCCCCAGGACAGATCCCTGGGGAGCTCCACTAGTGACAGATCTGCTATTGGAGGTGGAGCTGCCTGTTTTGACTCTGAGGGTCCTGTCGGTGAGCCAGTTGGCCACCCACCTGATGAGATAGAGATTTACGCTAAGTTGCGTTAGCTTTTCGATTATGCGTTAGTGGGGGATTGTGTCAAAGGCCTTGGCCAAGTCAAGGTGAGCTGTATGCACTGACTTTCCCTTATCCAGGGCCTTGGTGACAGTCTCAAAGAAGTCAGCCAGGTTCAATAGGCAAGATCTACCCTTGACAAATCCAAACTGGGTGGGGTCAAGTGCTTGGAGATTGCTTATGTCCTTGTTTATGAGAGCCATAAAAATACGTTCCATGGCTTTACAGATCACACATGTCAAGCTAATGGGGCGATAGTTTCCAGGGTCAGTAGTGGCACCACCTTTGTGCAAGGGGATGGCATTGGTAGTTCTCCACTCTGCTGGAAGGAAGCCTGTACTTAGGCTGTGGTTGAGTAGGGTGCTCAATGGCAAAGCCAGTTCTTGCTGGAAATGGTGCAAAATACATCCTGGGATACTATCAGGTCCCATGGAAGCTGTGTTCTTTGCCTTGGATAGGACCTGCAACACTTGATCTACAGAGATGTGAGGTGTGGGACAAGTATCGGGGATGTCAAAAGGGCCTTTGGGGGGGGGCAGGGGAGTGATGTTTGCACTGAACCTATCTGCTAGCAGGTTGGCTAAGTCAACAGGATCAGTGTAAGTGATACTGTTAAGTACTGATTCGGAACAAACCTGGGCTTTGCCATGGAGGTTCCTGACATTACTGAAGAAGACTTTATGGTTTTCCTTTGTTTTAGAGGCTAGTTTCGATTTATAATTGTCTTTGGAGGTTTTCACAAGTGATCTAATTTGCTTATTGAGGCTAAGGTGGGAGTCTTTCTAATTTGGAATTTGTTCCTTTTTACCCTTGGACAACAGGTTCTTCCTTTTGTTGTAAAGCCTGCTGATAGAGGATGTCCACCAAACAGGTTTGTGTTTCCTTGAGAAGCAGGCTTTAGTTCTATTGGGCATGGCTGAGTTGATGCAGTTGCACAAGTGCATGTATACTGCATTGGTGTACTGTTCAGCATAATTGTCTGAATCCTCTGAGGGGGCGGTGATGTGAAGCTACAGACACCCTCCCTTAGGAGGTTGTAGTCAGCCTTTGAGAAGTTTTTTAGCTTGATTACAGCTGGGGGGAGGGTTGGGTGGAATAGAAACTTCGAATGAGACAGTCTGATGATCTGATCTCACCAGGGAACATACTATGGGAGTGGTGCAGTGGTCGCCCATGTTGGTGAGAACCAAATTCAGAATGTTATTGCCCCTTGTCGGGGATGAGATTTGCTGGTCTAGTGCGTTAGAACTGATGAAGTCAAGGAATTGTTGAGAGAGTGCATTAGTGCAAGAATAGTTCACCCAGTCTATGGTGGGGTAGTTAAAGTCACTAAGGTTCAGGGTGTTAGGGGATACCTTGATGGAGTCAAGTAGATCCAGGTAAGAGGATTGGGTGTACAGAGTCATGGTGGGGGATCTATAGCTAGCTATAACTTGGATGGATGTCTTTCCAACTGTCATTTGCATCTGGAGTAGTTCCAGTGTGTCATGCTGGCAAACTAGTCTGGAGGTGTACCTGTCCTTAATGAAGACAGAGACTCCATCACCCTTAGTCTTCCTGACCTCATTTTGATGAGGGAATGTATGAAATGAGGTGTAGCCTGGTAAGGCGGGGTGTTCTCCACAACCCTGAACCATGTTTCTGTGACTGCACAGTCATCGGCATCTTCCAGTGTAAGGAGAGCCTCCAGTGAGTGCATTTTCAGCTTAAGGTTCCTAGTGTTAAGCAGCATGACCTTCAGTTTGCTTTTTGACATATTTTTTATGTTGGTAGGTTTTTCTTTGGGACATTGCCTAAAAAAGGCACAATGGGGGAGATGAGAACCTTGGCCAGAATCCGGAAACCCAGAGGTGACAGGTGAAGGTCATCTCTGGCAAAGTATTGAGGCCTGTCAATTATGTCATCCCAAGCAGACAGATAGTGGATCCCCTTGGAATGACACAAAAAACAGCCAATTGTTGGTCAATTATTTTTTGTTGGTATTGTGGTATCATTCTTGGTGAAGGTAGGACGCTGCTTAAGGTTAGGGTCATACCTATCTGAAACGCATACTCTGAGAGTTCAATCACGTCTCTCTTCATATAGCCCAGGGAGGTATGTCTCAAGTCATTCAAACCAACATGGACAATGACAGAGTCATACTTGTACTTGTTGTGGATAGACTTAAGTGCATCAAAAAACCAAGAAAACCGAAAAACTACTAAAAATCAAAAGAAAAACGAGTTGAATGGTAGGAGAAAGCTGAAATAAGCAAATACGAATAACGTAATGCTAAAGCAACTAAAAACTTTAATATGGTAAGCGTTTTCAGTGGCAAAAATATTCCACCTTCTTCAGACCAAAGAAGAAGAAGGTGGAATATTTTTACCACTGAAAGCGCTTACCATATTAAAGTTTTTAGTTGCTTTAGCATTACGTTATTCGTATTTGCTTATTTCAGCTTTCTCCTACCATTCAACTCGTTTTTCTTTTGATTTTTAGACTTAAGTGCATGCGTGATGTGGCGAATTCTGGCATCAGACAGACAACTGACCGTGACCTTCTCCTTGTCGAGCCTGGTGAGGGGGACATCGGTGTGCCTCACAATTGAGTCAAAAATGACTAGTATGTTTGGTTTATTGTTGTGTCTTATGGGCTGTGATAGTTTATTGTTTTACCGTATGTGCTATGTTTGTGAGGCACTGGTGTTTTGTCTGCTGTGTGCAATGTGTTTGGTATTGTGCGTGGAATGTTTGAGAGTGTGTTTTGGAGGGCTCTGCTGCTTAGGTACGTTTTTATTGAGGACCTTTACATAGGTGTGTGTGTGTGTGTGTGTGTGTGTGTGTGTGTGTGTGTGTGTGTGTGTGTGTGTGTGTTGTGCTTGGCTATGTGATGTCAGTGGTATGGTGTTTGTGCTGGCAATCTCCTCTTTGTCAGGAGTACTGACTGTGGAGTGAGAGAGCATGGACTCTGGGTTACTGATGTACATGCATTTCTCTCAGTGGAAGAATTATGTGCTAGGAGAAGAATGTTGTCAGTAAACATGAGGCAGTTGCTGCACTGTCTCAGTATGCCCATGTCGACCAGGCTGGCAAGAGAAATTGATGGGAATTGGCAAGACATAGTGTTCCAAATGCTTGGGCGGACTTATGGAGAGAGGGTTTTGATAAGGGTTTGTCCACAAGAGTGTAGACCACAAGAACCTTCTTAAATGTAAAGTACTGTAAGGCAAGTAAAAGGTATATGCCCTTTTCCTCACTGTAGTGTGATCCTGGAGTTAGTTTATAGTGAGGGGCAGTGTGGGGGGCACTTTGTTTGTTTTATATTGTATTTTACCAAAAACTTCAAAACAATACATACATTTTAAACAATAGACATACATAGTTACAATACCAGTGACTAATTCTCTCCAAAAAACAATATGTACTCAAACTAAGTGGGGGGCTGTGCCCCCCACACCCCCCTAACTATATATACTAACTCAGGGATCGCACTACAATGGGGAAAATGGCATATACCTTTTACTTGCCCTACAGTACTCTACACAATGCCATATATACTAACTGCAGTTCAGTGAAATGAGATTCAGTGAAATGAGTTTTCAGTAATTTGAGTTTTCAGCGAAGTGGTCGAGGTGAAATGAAATTCAGTGAAATGATATTCAATGAAACAAAGTAGACCCATAGATATATATATACATATATATATATATATATATATATATATATATATATATATATATATATGGGTCTACATCATATCATCAAAATTTCATTTGACTGAAATTCATTTGACTGAGATCATATAACCTAATGTTCATAATACTGAAAACTCACTTGACTGAAACTCATAATACTGACACCTTACAATGCTAAATTTCAGCATAGTAGTGGCAGTGTGTATAAGGTAAGTAAAAGGTATATATATGCCCTTTTCTGTAGTGCAATCCTGGAATTAGTATATATAGTTGGGAGGGGGGCATAGCCCTATTTTAAATATTTTGAACCATAGACATGGATACTTGCAAGGCCAATAAATTACTCTTTTCAGAACACAATATATACCCAAACTATGTGAGGGGCTGTGCCCCCCACACACCCCTAACTATATATACTAACTCCAGCATCGCATTACAGTGGGGAAAATGGCATATACTTTTTACTTACCTTATACACACTGCCACTACTATGTCAAAATTTAGCATTGTAAGGTGTCAGTGTTATGAGTTTCAGTCAAGTGAGTTTTTAGTATTATGAACTTTAGGTTATATGGTCTCAGTCAAATGAAATTTCGATCATATGAAGTAGGCCCATATATATATATATATATATATATATATATATATATATATATGTGTGTGTGTGTATATATAGTTTTTTTTTAATAGTCCAATTTTTTTCCAGATAAAGTAGATTTTTATTGCTAAACTGTTTGACAGCTGAATAAAAAATCTGCTTTCTGTAGCACAAGTCTTTCTGTGAATGAGCCATGTCTCTGTTATAGAGCCATGTTGTAGTTTCTGTGGTGTTCTATACCAAAAATTCTGCAAGCATCAATTAATAACAAGCTAATAAATAATTATTTTTTGCAAGGATTATTCCTACTTGCATAAACACAACATATGAATTCCTGCGTCACCTTGGTGGCAATTAGCTGTTCTCTTATCAGTATACAAATACAAAAGGCAGAAGAATTTATCCTTGCAAGTGAGACTTTAATAATTATTCTTATGTTTTTGTTTGATTTTGAGTCCCTGCTTTTGTTTTTGCAGTGGGCAGGTATGGACTGGATATTAAACTGTCCTTCAATTACTGCTTTAGAAACTTCACTTCATATACTTTTTTTTTCAGTTTTTGGGTATCCTCATTATTGGCTTTATCCCCACATCATATTTGCCTGTTACTATCTGCCATATGTCTGTCTGCACATGGATGAGATTATGAAGAGAAGGATCCAGTTGGCAAAGTGATTTGTGATAATGACAGAGTTAGAATTTTTCTTTTTGTCCTTTCCCTGTCTCTAGGGTAACCAGCATACAGTAAAGCTCATAAAACATTGTGCTGTTTTCTTTTCTGTCATTGCACGCCATGGTTCTCCTTGCTTGTTATTGCTTTATATTTTTTTGGTCTTACTTTGCCTTCATCCTTGGCCTCCATGAAGGATGGGTATTTAGTGCATTTTGCCTTGTTCATCTCCAGAGAAGGCAGATCACTTGCTGCTCATTCCTTCTACCAGCCAACTTCTCACGCACCCAGTTCATTACTTGAACCTGGGTTGGATCTGACTTAGTCACCAATTGCTGGTGAATTTTACTTGTGGCAGTTTGTTTATAGTGTAGATGTGTGACTCAGGTTTGTAGACCACTGTTTATGTTACATACTTATTGTGAGACCTTGAGCAAGTCAGTTATTCGGATATAATTTACCTCCATGTAATCTCTGTCAGCCTGCTTGTCTAATATTGTTTGTTGGCTCTTAAGGTTTCCTTCTGCACTTATTGTTGGATTACAAAGTATTAAGGGGATCCACTAGAGTGCAGCAGGTATTACTACTCTTATGTTAAATTGCATGTTTCCTTCTGGGTACCTTATGAAGGGCAGTTAAGGATAGTATCTTCTGTGTCATTGGCTGCTTACTTTAAACTCACAGTTTCTTATTTTGTATAACTTGCAGTGGTATTGCATGTAAAAAATATTCCACCATTTGAGTGCTGAATTAAATCATCTTTTTAAAAAATAACATCTTTATTAAGTCACTGAATTTTGTGACATTAAATGAGTTCATATACATTAATGGAAAAGAAAACAAACCATTTCAGCATTTTCCATTGTTTCTTCAAGCACTATACATATTTTCTTTCAAGCAATTTTCATTCACTCCCAACATTACATAAATTGCTCAGTTCTTGCATTCCCTTAAATCAGTCTCCTTCTCCAGAATATCATTCTACATGAATTGTTCCCACATATTTCATTTTACCTATTCAGTTTAGTTCTTCCCTTTTCTAAAAGTGCCACCTCTATTTCTTTTATCTTGAGTACAATATTCAATACTTTAATCAAAACCTGTTTCAGATTTTGATGCCCATGTTCTAGTGATTACTTTTATTTCCCAGCTCAAAAGAATAATTTCCTTAGTTACAACTATGTACTTCCTTTAACATTTCTGACAAAGTAGTGGCCTCCGAAAGACATGCGTGAATGGGCCTGCCTTTGCTGAAGGTTGGGCGTCGGGCTGGCAACTCGGCACCATAAAAAAAAATTGACTGCCAATCATTAGCGGACCCACTGTGGCGACCCCTAACCGTGAAAAGCCGAAAAAACAAACAAACTCTGTGGGATTTTTTTTTTTTTAAATCTGCTGACTTGCTTCATTCTGAAAAAGATTTCCCAATTATCTTTCTCTTTGCCCTCACACCTCCACATTTGTTTATCAACCTGAGGAAAAATTCTCTGAAGTCTGTTCAGGGCATACACATACCTGTGCAAATAGTTATATGCTAAAATTCTAAACTTTCTGGCCTCTTGATGCATATTTTGGAGCCATACAGATACCTTCACCTTCCCATTGTTCCATTATAAATTCCCTTTCAGTTCTTTTTTTTCCAATCTTTTCTACACTCATCTGATGATTCTTCTAGTTATCATGCAAAATTCAATATACCTACTAATTATTACTTTTTTACAGCAGCTACTGTTTTGGACTCAACTATAAACTCTGCAGGAGCTGGTCTTTCACAGAATACTCTCCTATACCTTTCTCTTTGCTTATACTCTTGTTATCAATTGCTGGCAAGGAAGGCAGTCTCTAATCTGGAGTCCAAACTTCTGCTTAGCCACATCCCACTCTGTTACCTTTCTGTCCTTAGTTATTTGCTCCCAGTACCTTGGTTCCTTTGCTAATTTCCTCCAGTAAATTCCAGCCCCCATTTTTGCCGCTTTTCTTTGCCCTTACATAGTCTTCTATATTGGTAGAATGATTGCTTAGTTCTTTCAATGCTTTCTGCTACTTTATGAATATAATATTCTATGCAGTTGTTGTTATTCTCCTTAAGGACATATATCCAAAATTGTATTCTTTCCTTATTTCTCAAATCCCCCATCCACATTTAATTTATAACTTTCTGCTTGTGTAATATATATAAGACTTAATTGTGTAGCTGTGAAGTATCCCTTCAAAGCAAGTAATGCTAAACCACCTTATTGTATGGGGAAAATCAATTTATCCAACTTAATTCTTGCCCTCCCCCTCCCCAAATAAATGTCTTCAAAATCTTTATTATTTATTGTCCACATCTTTTCATTTGGTTGATAAAAATACACTTCACTTGTATATAAAACTAATGGAAGTAAAATAATGCTTTTATCTTACTATCCATATTAATAATAAAGAGATTTCAGCCTCCTAATTTTTGTATTAACTTTTGTTTGATGTCTATCACCTGTCTTTAGCTGCCATAACAATTGTTTTTGGTTCACACATGTAAATACCTGTCTTATCGTGTCCCCATAAATGTGAGTATTGCTGAACCAATTCCAGTGTGGGCACATAGTGTATCACTGTGGCTGCTGTGGCCTTTGCTTTATCTTTATTTATTTTATATCCTGAAAAGACCTGAAACTATCTCAAAAGGTTCCATAAAACTGAAATGTCTTTGGATTTATTAAGTACAAAATAATATTATCTGCAAGTAAAGCTAACTTTTTTGATCACCATAACAGTTATATCCTTGAATTTGTGTCATTTATTTTGTTTGATAATGGCTATAAATATAAAGCAAATGACAGACTGAAAATAGGACACTACCACCTGGTTCCTTTCATCAAACACAGCTTGTTTGAGGGGAATCCTCCCAATTTAAGTATTGCATCTAATATTTCATATATCCTTCATATTAACCCTATCATTTTATCAGAGAATGCAGATGCTACCATTATCCTTTTCATAAATTCCCAGCTAACTTGAAAGCTTTCTCTCCATTAAGGCCACCAACAATAGTGGTGTTTTCTTACACCCTGCTTCCCTGTAGATCATCATCAGTGTTGACAATGCCTTTGCCATTCTCTTAACTAGTATAGACATAAACACTTTTTAATCATTATTTAAAATTTAGATGGATTCATGTGAATCTGGGGCTGAAGGGTCTTTACCCTCTTTGGGCGGTATAGCCACCACACCTTTCTTCCAAGCTGTTGGCACTCCCTCCCCTTTAAAATATTGTTAAACAAAACCTTCTAGATCTTTATAATCTTCTTCCATACTAATCTTTAGACTTCCACAGAAACATTGCCTGTTCATGGAGACTTCCCTGTTCGTTGATTATATACTACCATTTTATCTCATCTCTTCCTGTCTTAACTATTAATTGTTGAGTGTCATCTTCCTGTAACCCTTGGCATGATTAAGTCTTCCATAAATAATCTATTTGTGCCGTTTCTTGGTTTCCACATTGTGCTGTTTTATACAAATGTGCATACAGTTTCTGACATATCTCTGGCATCTTGTAGGATCTGTCGGTATTTTTCTTGTCATAGACTCCCTAAGTTTGGCAACAACCCCTTCTACTTTCTGTTGTCTAAGCCACTGTGTTAAAAGTTTTTGTGCTCTGGATTTGTTATAAAAAATAATCACTTAACAGCAACCTTTCCAAGCTTATGCATATTATCCAAATATTCCTTCATTTTCCCTTTAGCCCTCTGCAGTTGCTCCTGTTTTTGTTCTGTGAGATTTCCTTCATTCTTCAGTACTTTAACATTTGCTAGACCCTCTAAATAATTCCTACTGTTTTTTATCTCTTATTTTTATCATGTTTTTAAACTCCTGTTTTCCTTTTATCCCACTCGATAGCTATCCCTTCTTTAGAAACTTTTATCATTCTTAATAAATCTTTAATCATTTCCACTACCCATTCCGTAAATTCCTCTCTTTTTAATAGAGAAGTAAGAAAGTGCCAGTGTCTCATTTTTATATCATTACTGTACATAATTACCTTAGTTTTGATTGCTGCATGATATGACATAGTTAGATGTGTGTCAAAGCTTTCATTTAAATACACATGCTACTGTGAATATAACTATTATACAGTCTAGTCCAGTTATTGTACCTTGGGGAATAATATGCAAATTTTGGGTTGAGTACCTGCCACTGAATTCACATCTCCCATACCAAATATCCTCTTATATTTCCTCAGAATACATTTTCCCTTTTAGGTTCCTCTTATACACCTTCACACCATTGCAAGTCAGGTTACAGTCCCCACCGATAAATAATTTCTCCACTGAAAGCTTATTACCTCTGCCAAAATTCTCCTAAGCTCCATAATAGTAGTTTTAGGTAGAATATTTACTGCCACAACTCTATCATGATTATTTTTTTTCCTCTTATGTCACTAGTCCATCAAGCAGTCAGTATTTTTACTACCCTTTTCCTGTTTTCCTGACATTCTGCTGAATGTCCACCTGAAAAATTTTCTTTGTGGAATTCACATGCTTATTTTTGTCAACATGTCTTCTGTAACATAACTATTTGTACCTTACATTTCTTAACATAATTCAGTAATCCTCAAGTAAATAATCGTTAGAGACTATTTGGTCTTACCATATAGTGGATACTTTTTGTGGCTGTTTTTGTTTAAAGATCAAGTCGCATTTTATCAGAACTGTGATGCCCCATCACTGCCCCAGTAAACAAGGAGCCTAAATCCTCACCACTGGCAACAATGGGGAACATACACACTGACAAGTACACACACAGTAAAGTGCAATTTCCCTTAAGAGCACACAGAGATCATAGTCATTCTGGGGCTGGTTTCTCCAGATCCCCAGTAATATTCCCCACTGGCACAGCTATAGGGTTGAGATCTCAGCTGAGTGGCCAAACCAAAATCTCCAGTACTGTCATTGTCCAACCAGTGCTTCATGTCCCCGCCCAAGTAGCTGACACATGCACTCTTTCAGATTTGATTTATATACAAGCACACGCGCGTGCACGCGCACACACACACACACACGCGCGCGCGCACATCACACACACTCATTCACTCACTCACTTACTCACTCACTAACTCACTCACTCACTCACTCACTCACTCCCGGGAAAAGTTGGCACAGGTTTACTAGCTATGCCCCCTTCTGCCCAGACTATAAAGTAGTTCCGACTGCCACCAGCCACTCTTTATCAGCTACTTTAAGGTGCTTAACAAAGGGTGTCCAATCTTACTGTGCAATGTTACTATTAATCCAAATTGTAGTTTGACCAAGCACCAGGCCACATAATAGCTTGGTCAATCTACCATTTGTATTAATAGCCTGGTGCTTGGTCAAACTACTATTAATCCAAATTGTAGTTTGCTCAAGCACCAGGCTATTATGTGGCCTGTACAATGTCACCAAATAGATATGCAAGTACTCTAAGAGCTTAAATATCTCTAAACAGACCAGCCAGAATTGAAAGGTTTAAATATATTTAATAATAAATAATAAAAGAACAAGACAATACTCGGTAAGTAATCAGTTACATCATAGTTCAAAATCACAGGAAATATTTAAAAACAACATTGCAGGACAGTCTCAAATAAATAAAGAAGACATCTAAGCTATAATTTGCTATATGCCTATCTGAATGTAAAAGAATTACTATGCCCTAAAAACTTACTTACAGGACAACAAGCAAGCAGACATGGTGAATGGATGTTCTTGTTAGGTCAAAGGCAAAATACAAAATGCCCTCTCTCTCCTCAGAGAGTTCTTAAATTAATATCAAATATTACTGCTGGGATACTTGCAGCATGACATCACTTTTTGTCACCTGACTTCAGTTCCCAGGCTAAACCCCCATTGTAGCCTTTTGCATCTCCTTGTGAAAATACATAAGCAAAGGCTTCTGCTCAGAGCTGTGCAGCTGTTGGAAGTCATAAAGCAATAAAACACTTCCATATCTCACTCCTAGTAATTACTTCTGTTTCAAGACAATACAAAAAACTTCTAGCTCTAGACATTGTGTCTGCTGCTGCACTGAAACTGAGAGATAACATATTTTGTTTATGGTCCAGCTATAAAGTAACTTAACCTCAACTATTCTTACGTTTTGTAGGTTAATCTCCTGTTAAAAAAACAAATATATATATATATATATATATATATATATATATATATATATATATATATATAAACTGCTGCAACAGTGCATATATATTTCTGCTCAGTATTTTAAAGATATCTCTTCTGGTCCAGCAGTTTGGTATAATACACATGACATACAGTTCTAATATAGTGGTAACACAAGCAATTGCATCATGCTGGTATTCACAAATGACATATAACTATTTACAAAACTCCGGATAGCTGGGCTGGCAGTATCTCCTTCTGTTACATTTGTATATAAATCATATTAATATTCACAAATGACTTATAATTATTTACAAAATTCCAGCTAGCTGGGCTGGCAATATTTCCCTTTGTCACAAGAACTACTGGAAAAATGAATGGATACGCATCCTAATTGAGAAGGATGAGTTAAAGAAGTGAAGGCTTAAAGAAGAAATCAGAATGGTGAGTGTTGAACTTGATAAACTTTTAACATCTGTTAAACCGACTAGTATGCTGGAAGAAATTAATGGCAGACTTGTGGACTTTGAAGAATTACTAGTAGAGCGTAAAAGCTATAAAATTAACAGAGACATTAAGGATTACAGTCTTGATAAAGCGTTTTTTTGGAAAATAAAAAATAACGGATCTTTGTCATCTAGAAGCAGAAGCAATAATGGCAGTAATGATGTCAGCTGGGGTAAAAATGGTTCTGCTTCTTCCTCAGTTTCTTTTGCTGCTTCTGAAGAGGGAGATGTAACTGCTGGAGCTGAGGGGAGTGTGGAATAGTTTCCAGCTTTGCCTAAAGCACAAAATCCGAAAGACATGCAGAACCACTTTTGGAGTTCCAGTTCTGTTAGAACAGACTTTAACAACAGAAAATGGGGTTACAATGAATGGGGTCAGCAGAAGAACTATAACAAGAAGGGACAATGCAACAAGAAAAAAATGTTGGTACTAATGTAGTTTGTGATAATTTACATGTGTTAAATTTGTCCAAACATGAAATTTCTGATGTGGTTATGTCTGTATTATGTCTTGGTCTCAAATTTATACCAACTGCCTTACCGAGATTACATGTACTTAGAAGTGAAATCTTTTCTTTTAGTAGAAAACTGCATTTAATGTACTACTTTAAACAAGAGGGAGGGGTTGTGTTTAACAACTGTTATGAAAGTAGTGACGAGGATTCCTTTCATTCATGCCTGTCATTTCAGGAAGATTTGTTTGAGAATGAGTTTAATGCCTATTGCCAACTGAATACTGATGGTATCTGTGTTAAAAGCTCTTTTATTCCACCTTTTCTAAATATCACCCTGCAAGGATTTTTTGCTACTTTTAATTTTGAGGTTGAAAAAATATACTGGTCCTGTATAGAGAATAAGTCTAACATATGTTTTAATTGAACTAAACAGCAATGGCTAGTCCTATTGGAATTTGGTAATGATAGAAGATGGGTGGTTAAACCATCTGACAAGGGCAACCAGATAGTAATCATGCACTTCACACAATATTTAGAGATGTGTTACAAACATTTGAATAATGTGGAAATTTATAGAAAATGTGATGTTTCCGATTACTTTGAAGCTATTAAGCAGTACCAGCTTTTGTTAGACAAAGGCCTAAGGTTGGGGTATTTCACCTCTAAGGATCTGGAAAAAAAGTTTGGAATGGAAAACTGCTCTATGGCAGTTTTTTACTGCCTACCCAAAACACACAAAGCTTTAACTAACCTTAGTGGCCGACCTATAGTGTCTGCACAGAGGTATTTTTTGAAGAATATAAGTGTGTTGTTACATGAACATCTTAAGAAATATGTTATGAGTACAGCCTCTTATATCAGGGACAGCCAGGACTTCTTGAACAAAATAAAGGGTAAAGTTTGGAATATGGACATGTTTTGGCTCTGTTTGGATGTCAAACGTCTATATACTAATATTAAGCATGGACTAGGGATTTAGGCCTTGTTCCATTTTTTGGGGGACTCTCCCATATCTCATTTTTTGATAGATTTAGTTATGTTCTGTTTAAAAAATAAATTTTTTATGTTTAATGGAGAGATTTTCCAGCAATTACAGGGCACTGCCATGGGGGTGGCTTTTGCCCCCATGTATGCCAATTTAGTCATGGCTAAACTTGAAGATGACTTTATTTATAGACATGATTTTTTTTAGATAAAAAGTTATTTTATATTTTAGATTCATTGATGATCTTATTTTCTTATGTCAAGGAAGCCAGACAGAGGCCCTTGGGTTTGTTAATGACCTACAATCTAGTACTATGGGCTTAAGCTTTGATGGTATACAGCTTGGCCCACAAGTGAATTTTTGGGATATAAGCTTAGGTCGATTTACTACTAGTCTCCATAGAAAATTTGAACATAGAAATGTATTTTTATATGGGAACAGTTGTCACCCCAAACATTTGGTCAAGGTACTGCCTTATAATGAATTCTTACGAATTCATAGGCTATGTAGCCTTGATATGAGCTTTGACTTAGAGATAGCTGAAGCAGAAAAAATGTTTATTAAAAGAGGCTATGATGTCCAGCTGGTCAGGGAAGTTAAACAAAAAATGATGGACATATGAGGTATTCTGTTAACTCGCAGGGAGATTCTCATTATGTCCGTGCTAGTGGAAAATGTAATGTTTGTATTGGTGGAAATAAATCCACCAATACAGCTGTGAATAATGGAGAGCAGAAGAAAGTTTTCTTAGTGGCAACTTATAATGTTATAACTGAGGAAATAGTTTAAAAAACACATAGCTTGTGGCCAGTGCTCCTAAGGGATAAAATTCTGAACTCTATACTACATGATTTTGTGAGTATTGCATATAAAAGAGCTAGGAATGTGTCTGATGTTCTGGTACATAACCAATTTTGTTTACCAGATGTTAATGTCAGTCAGAGCTTAAGGATAAATAAAGGCACTGTTCCATGTGATGGTTGTTCCATCTGTCAATATGTAGTAAGCTCTTTTCCCTACATTAATGGCATCAAGTTTACAGTTAGGCATGAATACAGTTGTAACACGGAGGGGTTAGTGTATGTGCTGAGATGTGGATGTAACAACTTTTACATAGGGGAAACTTATAGGAGCTTTAGGGTCCGGTTGCAGAAACATATTAGAGACATAAAAAATAAAAAATCAGAGTCCCCTTGGAAGTCATTTTTTGATAGCACACAACTCTAACCCAGATTCTCTTAGAGGTTGTGTTTTGGAAAAATTGCAAGTTGGCATAGGTGAATGTGTGTCTTTAAAAAAAAAAACAAACTCTTAAAAAAAGAAACCCTGCTGATTTTAAAGTATAGTACTTTGGAGCCTCAGGGACTCAACAAAGAATGTAATTGGAAGTATGTGATTTGAATTGTATGCTTAATTGATTAATTGTTTTGTGCAGTATTCTGTATATAAGCAAACAGTGTTTTGTAGTGTTTCTACTCTTGGAAGGCTGTGCAAGCAGAGGTGCTAAGTGTTTCATTAAATTTGCTTACTTCTTGGCTCGGTGGTCTTGGTGGTATTTTATTATAACTACTGGAAAAATGTTGATCTTCTACATTGTTAGTTGGAATAAAAAGATTCAAAACCACACTTTTGTAAGATGTACTCTTAGGTTGCACAACATTAGAAAGTAAAGAGAAACTTGCTTACCTCCACTGCTATACAGTCTCGTGTAGTTCATTGGGTAGTTTTTAGTGAAACATAGAAATTGATGACAATCACCTTTTGAAGTCTTGTTCATCAAATCACTGCCAGGCAAGTTCATAGATGTGTATTAAGCTAATGACCACACAGGCCTTTTTAAGTCTAGCCATGCATCCCAAATCTCCGACAAGTTCTGGTACCTTTGATAAGTGTAAGGAGTGGCTTGGGATGTGAAACATTTACAAGCAGTGGTCTGGGAGATGAACTATTTAAGGCTGCCTGTGTCCATTAGAGACATAGGTGCCAAACCAGACAAAGTGGAGGACTCCTTTTTGTGCTACATACATGACAGAAAGTTAAGCTGTGCCTCGTCTTTTTTTCTTATTGTCATTTATTTTAAAAAGGCAGCAGCCACATCAACTTTGCATTCAGTACTGCTATAGATTTTCTGGTAGGGAATTTCTCATGTTGAACAGAGTTTATTCTGTTAAACATCCTGCAGTTTCAGCAGTTTTTTCTTTTGTGATGATCTTATCCAGTAACATGAACAGTAATCTATATAAAGGATGTCCGTTGGGCAAATTTTTCTATACCAAGGTCAGTGCTAAATGTGAACACTAAGATGAGTGCATGTTTTTAACTCTAGGACATGTAGTAAAGTTTACCCTTTACGTATTTTCTTAAGTGATGTTATACTGTTAAAATCGATATTTTTGTTTAAAAACACAGGGAAATGTTTTATATATATGGTGGAAGAAGAGCAGCAGTAAAAAATGTCAGGTGTCTTTTCTCAGCTAGCTGTTGTGCAGCTATACATCCCTAACCCATCTGTTCCAGGCTAGCTTCAAACTCCTCACATAACCTGCTGATTGTTGTTACCATTTACAGTATACTTCAGAGCTTTACAACCCCTAATTAAAATATTCTAATATCAGTCTTGATTTGCACCATCTTTTATCTGAAACCCACATCTCCTATGCCTTGCTTCTACCTCTTCAGCTACACTAATTTCTCTTCTGTCTTGAAAATACACTGTATCCAAATCATTATTCTCTTATCTTCAGTGTTACATTGTAGGCATGCCAGAATGTCTTTTTACCCTATTCCTTTTCTTTGTCTTGCCATTTTAATAAATTTCCTATTGCATGTTACTTGCCTCATACATGTACAGAACTAGATAAGATAAAATGTTATTGCCTTTCAGACATTAAGAAGTATTTTTATTAGCTTAAATATAGAAATGCCTTTGACTGTTTGGATTGGAAAAAAAATTATTTAAAATATTAGAGATTTGATGTTATGTGATCCTATCTCGCCTACATTCTGAATGATGGGTTCGGAGCCCGATCCTCGGGCTCCGCACGCTTATGCCCAAGAGCCAAGCCAAGTCTCTTATTGGCTGAGCTTACTATATCCCAGGATGCACCACTACCAGTCCCCAGATCTCGTTTTGCGCTTCCCTGCGAGGCGTGGTCTCGAGCTGGCTGGGCTGAGTAGTTTTTATTAACTAACTTTTCTGTCAGTTTTGCTGTTTTTGGTCACAAAAGCTGTTTTGATTGTGAAAACTGTTGTGTGTGATTGACTGTCAACCTTTGAAAACTTTACAGGGTCTCAAGTCTATAGTTGTTTAGAGTTCCCTGTCATTTACAGGTGTGTTAAGCTGTAACTGTAAGCTTACATTTATCATAAGTAAATCTATAGTTGTTTAATTTCCTGTCAAAGTTACTAGAATTGTTTAACATCATGTCTCAAACCCCTAGGCCTTCGGGCTTTAAAAAATGTTCAAAATGTGGTTTTAAAATGTCTATTACTGACGATCATTCGCTCTGTGTATATTGTCTAGGGGCAAAGCACTTGCAGGAGTCATGCAGCGTTTGTCACGCTTTTTTTCAGGTCCTCCAGGAGAGGAAAAATAAATTGATTCTTAAGGGTTAATTAAACCCTCCTTTGAAAAAGCCTTGGCATCCTCTCCTTGGGGCCGAGGAGAGAGGCCTTCTCCGTTCTGTTTCAAAGACTGTTCCAGTCCCCAGTCTTCCAAAATTTGTTTCGGTTCCGACCCAGTTGGGGCGAGCCGATGACCCCCCCCACCATTGCCATTCCTCCTGAGCAGGTGCTGTTGGGCGGTGGGAGATCTCGGGGTCGGCTCGACCTTACTCTCCTCGGGCCCTCGGGTCCGGAAGTTTGATGCAGTGGCGGCTGGACCCGGTGATGTTTGGGACCTATGCTTTCGGGTTCGAGCCTCCCTCGCTGCAGCTCAGCTCTGCCGGGACTTCGTCGGGCTCACGAGACGGACACTCCCAGGATTCTGGGGTCCGGCTTTCAGGGAACCATGAGGTGTGCACCTTCCCTGGGCGTGGAGACTGGGTCTTTGGCAGTCCCCTGTTCAGGGCTGTAGCCAGCGGAGCCCCAGGCCTGAGGTTACCCCAGTGGGGTTCTCCTGAGGGTTCTTCAGAGTTGTCTTCAGAGGAACCCCCAAGGAAGAGATCGACACTGATATGGATGATGCAGACTCGGATGATGTCTCATTCGCAGACATCTTAGAGATCCTCAAACAGAACCAGTCCCTTCTCGTCAAATATCCAAATTTTGTCTGCTCCCCGAAGGAGTTCCTTACTAAGGCGTGGCTGTAGATGCCATGGTGGTGGCATCTGCTACACAACAGGACGTGGCAGAGGGCTTCAACGTCCGTCCATCCTCCTAATAAGGAGTCTAGGAGTATGGACAGATGCGGGGCGCACCCTGACTTCAGCGGCCTTTACCTTAAGGTCTCTGAATTATTTGGCACATTTTACCAGGCTTCAGAGGGATCTGGTCAAGGAGTTGTCAGATTCCTCTCGGTAACCTACCTGAGCAGCTAGCCCAGTCGGTTAGCTCTCAGTTGGCTATCCTTCGTCAATTTCTAACTCGTCCATGAGGCTCATTTCCTATGCGGCCGAAAGCGGTAGGTAAAGCAAGGCACAGGCGTGGCTCTCGTGAACAAGCCTGGCTCCGCTGTGTCAGGAGGCCTTCAAATCTTCCTTTTGATGGGTCCTCATTGTGTGGAGCGAAGGTGAAAGACACCCCTACTCGCTGTGAGGAAGAGGGAGAAACTTTATCTGTATTCCACTCCCTTTCGGCCTACCCCAAGGCTAAGGGGGGGAAAAAAATGTTCCCATATCTCAAAAAGTTTTCTCCCAAATTCTGGAGACCACGAGTCCTTTTGGCTCTTCAGCCTCCCACACGTCATGAGGGATTGGCCAGTCGGGTGTCGAAAGCCTGGGAGTCAATCACTCAGGACAGATGGGTGCCGGATCATCGGAGGTTACACCATCCCATTCACATACTCACCCCCACCGTCCAAGAGAATCCCGGACCCACCACCCAGTCAAGGAAATAGCAGCCGCAGAAGCTTTAAAGCTGCTAGAAAGGAGTCATCCAACCGGTCCCCACAGACCAGATCGGATCAGGAAATTACTCCAGGTTCTTTTAGTGCCAAAAGACAGGGGACCTGAGGCCAATATTGGATCTCAGCACACTGAACCAATAATCCAAATTCGAATGGTCACGTTACAATCCATTCTCCCATTATTGGAGAAGGATGTTTGGATGTGCTCCATAGACCTCAAGGCGCCTATTATCACATACCGATACATCAGGCGTCCAGAAGGTATCTGCGCTTCAGCCTGGGAGTCAGTCATTACCAATTTTGCGCTCTGCCCTTTGGTCTCACCACAGCCCCAGGGTGTTCACCAAGTGTTTGGCAGTAGTGACGGCTCACCTGAGAAGTCTTGGATTCCAAGTGTTTCCCTATCTCGACGACTGGCTCCTGACTGCCACCACCAGGCATCTACTAATGGACAACCTCAAAGCCACCATCTCCGTGGGTGTTTCCCTGGGATTACATTCAATTGGTCAAAGTCTGTCTTGCTGCCCTCTCAACGCATAAAGTTTATAGGAGCAGAGATAGACTCAAGATTGATCTTGATCTTTCTTCCTGAAGGATCCGAACTTTACAGGGCCAAGTTCAAGCTCTGATCTCGAGATCCAAAGCCCCAGCCAGGATGGTTCTACAGGTTTTAGGCTCAATGTCTGCCACAGTTCTTTTAGTTCCTCTAGCAAGATTACACATGAGGATTCTTCAGTGGCTCTTGTCAACTCAGTGGTCCTTTCAGGATCTTCCCTCAATCATCACATCATGATTACGGAAATTTGCAAAGGGACCTGCGCTGGTGGCTTCAGACATCCAACTTGGATCAAGGGAAACCCTTTGTCCTCCCTCCAGTGGTTACCCTGACGACAGATGCCTCCCAGATAGGGTGGGGGGCATTGTCTGGGCAGGCTAGTTCAGGGCTCCTGGCTTCCAGGGGCTCTTCTCCACATCAACGTGTTGGAGATGAGGGCTGTACTTCTATCCCTACAGGCCTTACACAAGTTTCTTCCTCAGGGCATCATCGCCATCCACACAGACAACATGTCGGTGGTCTGGTATCTGAACAAACAAGGAGGGACCAGATCGTTGCAGAGAGGCCATGAGAGTGTGGGAATGGGCTGTAGCTACCAACCGCTTCTTGGTAGCGACCCACATCCCGGGAAAGTCAAATGTATTGGCGGACAAATTAAGCAGGACAATTCTCTCTCCTTTTCAAGAGATGGGGAAGGTTCTTCTCCTTGATCCCACATCAAGAAGTACCAGCCATGGATGCTCTAGCACAACCTTGGCCAACAGGGCTACTTTATGCTTTTCCTCCAATTCCACTTCTTCCCAAAGTTATTCAAAAAGCTTCTCAACTGGGGTCTTTAATGATTCTGATTGCCCCATACTGGCCTCGTCAGATATGGTTTCCTTACCTGAAGAAGCATGCAGTGGACGATCCGTGGACCTTAGACCTGATTCGGACTTGCTAATCCATCAGTCGGGACATTGGCATCAGTCCCTTCAATCCTTGAAATTGACACCTCCACTTCCGACCTTAGTTAGAAGGCACACACTAGATCGGAAGTTGTTCACATTTTATCTTACAAACCCACCACTAACAAATTGTACCTCAGTAAGTGGAAGAGGTTTGCTATCTGGGCTCAACTCAAGGGCTTAGACCCTATCACTGCTCCTGTCCCAGAGGTTTTGAAATTCTTAACATCCCTGTTTAATCAGGGATCTTCTGTCTCAACTATTAAAGTCCAACTAGCGGCTATCTCTAAATTCCACGAATCCACGGATCCTCCTTTGATGAGCAGCAGACTATGCAAAACGTTCATTAAAGGTGCGAGCTTGGCCGGGTGACCAGTTTTTCATCCTGCACCTCCGTGGATCTTGATTTAGTGCGCATTAACATCTCCCCTTTTCAACCGGCTGCTACATGCGAGTTAAAATATCTGTCTTGGAAAACGGCATTCTTAGTGGCTATTACTTCTGCAAGAAGAGTTTCAGAGCTTCAAGCCCTGTCTATTAAACCACCGTACTTGATTTTCCACAAGGATAGAGTATCACTTAGGCCTAATCCATCCTTTGTCCCAAAGGTCTGTTCTAGTTTCTGTCTTCAACAATCTCTAGAGCTACCAGTTTTCTTTCCAAAATTCTCCAATGAAGCAGAATACACTCTCCATAAATTGGATGTTCACAGGCAATTACGCTTCTATTTAGACAGGACTCAGCAACTTCGTAAGTCAGACCAGTTGTTTGTGTCCTTCTCAGATAATAAATTGGGCCAAACCATCACAAAGCCACTATCTCAAAATGGATCAGAGATTGCATAGCTCAGGCCTATTCTTCTTGAATAAGCAACTTACAACATCTATCAAAGCTCATTCTACCAGAGCTATGGCTACTTCTATAGCCTTTCATTCCAAGCTTGCTATATCGGAAATTTGTGCTGCGGCTACTTGGTCCAACCGCACACTTTCATTTCCCACTACAAATTGGATGTGGCATCTAAAGGACGAGCATCATTTGGTTCCACGGTACTCAGGAGTGTTTTCCAGTGAGCCACCCAGGATTCAGGTGCTAGGGGCTGTCCCATCATTCAGAATGTGATAGGATCACATAACATCTTTTAGTTATGTACTCACCATAACTTCAGATGTTTGGGATCCATCTACCCTCCTTCCCCTGCCTTGGAGATCAGAAGAGATTGAGCGGTTTTGAGTTCTACTGTTTTATCTTGTTTCATCTATGTTATATAAGCATATGGACAAACTAGATCTGGGGACTGGTAGTGGTGCATCCTGGGATATAGTAAGCTCAGCCAATAAGAGACCCATCATTCAGAATGTGATGGATCCCAAACATCTGAAGTTATGGTGAGTACATAACTAAAAGTTTTTTTTCTATGAATTTTTAGACCTAATTACAATTTTCTTTGTTAAATTAGAATAAGAGTTTCTCACAGAAAAAAAAAAAATGAAAAAGGTACAAAATAGGGCTTTCCCACGAGCCCTCATTATTTACTGTTTTTATGTCTGAGTGCATTCTTATAGGAGAGATTGGTAATTGTAAATTTGCAGATAGCAGGAAAATATGGGCTGCTGTAATCAATGTGGATGATTAACATACCATGGAACATATTTTATTGAACTAAATCTTATAATATAGCTTTTAATGCCCATAAGCCAAAGGATATTCATTTTGCCAGACAAAACATGTGCTATCCTTATGCTATTAATAATACAATTTTGGAAGAAGTAAGGTATGTAAAAGACTTGGTGTTATTGATTGATCAAGACTTATCATTTGCCCTCAACTAATGGAGTCATAAGGAGATGTTATTTTAAATTAAAATTAATATTAAGGACTATTAGCAGTTAGGAAGCTGAGGTATTAGTTCTGTTTCTTTAATCCATAACAATACCCTTAGCTGAGTATGGGACATAAAATTGTATGTTATTTATAATTATCATATATCATTGTTCAACCAGTTCAGTACTAATAGGGTAATGAATCTGGTTTAAAAAGGTAGGATGCATCTTTTTTCAAATAACTCCATTGCATAGTAGTAATAATTACTGCCAAGACCTCTGAGTTATTCTAGTTTATTTACTCCTAATGTTGTAAACCTGTGAGGCTTCACCTTCCCGAGTACATGAGTAAACTGCACTACTCCTGGGTAAACATTTGCACACTGTATACCTGCTTGTGATTATTGCTTTATGTACTGGTGGAATTATTAAATCCACTGAAGAGAAAGGAATGTCTCATCACCTAGGAGAAGATATTTTGAGATGATTAGAAAAACCCTCCCAGAACACCTTCATAACCTGTTAACTTAATACAAACACATAAAACTAAGTACAACTTCAGATAATGATGTTTAACCACCCTAATAAGAACAACTGTCCCAAACAGACAGCTGCAAACATAGGCCTTAACTAGCTTAAAACTTGAAGCTTTCCATGCTAAGACACATGCTATTGCCTGTGCTTACTTACACTAATTGGCGTTTGTTCTTTCTTCATATTTATTCCTCTCCTAGGTACGAAAATCAACTTGCATGTTTTCAGAAAACATTAAATTTTAGCCTTGATGAAACCCCGTGTTCTGGCTTTTTCTTGCCTTATTATCAGCTTGTCTCCATGGAAATGTAAGATGAAAAATGTAGTCCTCAGCTGCAAGGTTCTAAAGACAAGATGAAACATTTTTTTGCTAAAGGAAAACTTTATGCTAAAGAAAAACTTTTCACTATATTCATTGCTCTCTTACTTACTTGTTTCCACTTAAATTGTGTTATTCTATTAAGCCAACGGTTGTAATCCAGATGTACCTATGCAAAAGTTACAGAAAATAAATCGGTTCTAAATATGTTACGATCTGCTTACTTTTCCACCCCATCCCCTATCTCAGCAATCCAAGTTTACAGCCTATTAACTTAAACATATTTTTGGCTACCCATTTTTCTCTTTTTGCGTTGCAGTGCCCTCATTTCTTAAAACTAAAAAAAAAGAGAGAGAGAAACGCATCTCTTTACTTTAGTATCTTTATCATATACAAGAACAGCTAAAAATGATTTACTATAAAACATGAAATTTATGTCATGAAAAGTTTCATAGAAATACTGTTAAGAACAGAAACTGTGTACTTGTAGTTACCTTTTCCTTCCTGTTTCTGTCCACTCTTTGTCCTTCTAAACATTGATGACATGAAGTGAGGCAAATGGCTTTCAGTTCCCGCCAAGAAGTAGCATAGCGAGGGTGGGGCGCAAGGGGAAGTCTCCACGGGTACAAGGTGTTGAGAGGGTGCAATCTGCCATCCATCATTCTGTTTATTTATTTATTTTTGCTCTTCAGTGGAAGAGCTAGTGTGGGGGAGTGATGCAACTGTACAGTATAGGTTTTCTCTGAGTGCTCTATCTTCTAACTCTGTTTTTTGAAACAGCTCTTCTTGAGGACCCTCAGACTCAAACAGCTTTTTCTACATTTCATCCTCTGATTTTTGCAGTTTTATCAGTTTATCTGAGCAGCTATTTAAAGCTTCTTCTATTTCTTCCAACATTTTGTTATTTCAGTTGATACATTCATTCATTGTGTTGTTTATTTTAACCGTATATGAGTACCTTTAGTTTATTTTTTTCCTCTAAATTACTGGAAGCTATCTCTTGAACCAAAGCTGAAGCTTGAACTGCTTTTTTGTTGAACAGCTGCAGAATTATATACACTGCTTTCTGTTCATCTTTTCTGGTTGATTTTCTTCAGATTATTCAAATTTCTTCTTTGCTGACACTCAGGCAATGTACTTTCTAGCCAGTAACTGAATTTTACGTAAGAAAACTTTCAGTAGCATTCCTGGGAGAGAGAAAGTTAAGCTGTTGATCAGTGTGCAGCTATCTTGGAAGCTGATTAGCACTAGGTTTTGATGCCTTGAGAGTGAGTTGATGAAGAGGCTTGATAAGAATTCTGTTTTGTAAGTGTCTCTCAGCTAGTGATGAGAGGATCTCTTTCTCAAGTCACTTAAGAAATGAGATATGTTGTTGCCATAGTGGAACTCTGTGAGATGATAGGTCTAGATATAAGAGACTAAGTGGATGAAAACAAAACGCATGTCTGCTCCTGAAATGTATGAGGTACTGAAAGAATTGTTCAGAAAAAAGTCTTTGCTCAAGGTTGAGAAAAAAGTGATATTTTTTTCTTTATATCCATTCTTGGTTCTCTGTACCACTTCCAGTCTGCTATGCCTTATGAGACAGATCCCTGTAGGGGTACAACTGATCTAAACCTCTTGTCCTATAAAATTAAACTTCTTGTTTTTTTCCCCAAAAACAGCTGTCCGGATTCTTATTTTTTCTTCTTGTCTTAGTGGCTGAACAGGTAGCACATTCACCCTTGGTGTTGGAAGATCATAAAGCTGAGGGTACTTTTTGCACTCCACATGATCAGTTTAATTTTCAAATTGCTGACACTGCAGTGCAGCAATAGGGGATTCTGCCTTCCTAAATGTGCCATCCTTCTAATGACATGTTAGACCGAGGTCATGTCTGACTGAGTTGGTGGTAGCTCAGCAAGCAATAATACCCAACAGGGTATGTGTTACTGTGTAATTAATGCCTGCCAATGGGTGTTATGAGGCCTGACGACACAGGCAGAGGGCCTCCACACCCTTGGAAAGGCGTTATTTACATAGTAACACACACCCTGGAAGGCATTACTGTGGTTAGAAAATGAGCCATCTGTAAAATTGTGTTTTACTTACTTTTTTATTATTATATATTTTATATATACATATATATATATATATATATATATATATATATATATATATATATATATATATATATATATTGTTGCTCGCCAGGTAAGGAAGAAACAGGTGAACGTTGCGGGTTCTTGTTCAAGCAGCTTTATTATATACAAACACATCATAAACGAAGCTAAGTAACTTTAACTTATAAACAAACTAGCTATCATGCACATAGATATTAACACTCTGGCTACACCTTCAAAATGGCACTGAAAATAACACGTGCTTATATTTATATGCAAACACAAACTTTAGAAATGCTTCTTAAAGGTACAGCACATCTGTTATTCTGCGTCCTCCCTCTTTGAAAAATGAGTCCGTCATTGTTACTGGTATTAATAAATGTGCAATCTACACAGGAATAATTTTCATCATGCAATTATAGTAAGCTAGGTACAAATATACAACTATGTCCAAGTTGCTGTGTATTTCACACTAGACTTTGAAATGCGATCACATGTTGTGACATAAAATTTGGGATCTGGTTTATCCACTGGGATTGTCTTTGTTGACTATTCATTCTTAGGAACCTTGGGACCATCTGCCAGAACAGTATCAGGAGTCAAGACACGTTCTGGAACAGGAATATCATCTGGATTGCTCTGAGAGTTAGAGTCTTTATCATAGGAACAATGTTGTTTCTGCTACAGGAAGAAGATGTCTGTGATTTCTCATGTACTCCACACCCTCGGATTTAACAAAATAGAATCTTGGCTCTGCACATATACTTGTTACTTGACCAATCCGGTCAAAATCTTTCACTGTTTGTATCCTCACTGTCTCTCCTTATTTCAACGGACGAAGAAATCTGCTCGATTTGTCATAGCTGGATTTTTGAAAAGAACTCTTTTTAAATAACTGGGCTCTAATGGCTTTGTTGTTTCTAGCTTTAGGTGTCAATAAACTAGAACTGATAGGCAATGTTGTTCTGGTTTGGCTGGATAGAAGTCTCTGAGCAGGTCAGCCAAATATATTGTCACGGGGTATGCTTCTGAGATTGAGTAAATTCAAAAAAAAAAAAAAAACATCAGTATTATCACACTTTGACTTCTCAAGTAATTGCTTTGCACTCTATACAGCATGTTCAGCAAGTCCATTTGTTTGTGGATACTCTGGACTACTAGTAACTTGTACAAAATCCCACTCTCTTGCAAATTTCTGAAACAATTGACTGGCAAATTGGGTACCATTGTCAGAGATTAGTTTCTGTGGACTGCCATGGACTGAGAAATGGCGTTTCAACTTAGTAATGACGGTAGTAGAAATTAGATTAGGTAGTAGATCGATATCATACCAATACAAATAAAAGTCTACCAGTACTAAGTAAGTCTTGTGGTATAAAAATTACACATTTCTGTGACATCAAAGTCAAAATTCTCTGCATCAAGCTGTTCCGTTGTAGTCCTGGGCGATCTGGATAAGGTATCAGCCAGATAAAGATGTTTGCCTTTCATATAGACCATTTTGAAGTTGTACTTTTGCAGTTTGGGCATCATTCTTTGTAATCTTGCTGGAGCTGAATAAATAGGCTTCTTTAAAATAGTAACCAAAGGTTGATGATCAGTTTCAATATGGATATCTCGACCACAGATATAATCATGAAACTTGGAACATGCAAACACTATTGCCAAAAGTTCCTTCTCAATTTGAGCATACTACATCACAGTCTGGGTAAGTGTTCTAGGTGCGTAGGCTACTGGCCTGCCTTCTTGAAGAATAACTGCACCTAAACCAAATTTTGAAGAATTGCAGGAAAGAGTTACTGGTTTATTGACATCATAGTACCTTAATGTTGGTGGGGTAGGATTTTTCTGCTTAAGAACTTCAAATGCTTTCTAGTGCTGTTCTAGCCATGACCATGTAACATTTTTACATGTGAGCTCTCTCAAAGGCGCTGTCAGTTCACTGTAGTCTGGTATAAACTTGCCTAAATAGTTGACCATACCAAGAAAATGTTGTAGAGCTTGCCCATTATGTGGTGCTGGCATTTCAAGAATGGGTGCGTGTTTAGATGGGTCTGGTCTCAAGCCAATACTTGTAAATAAATGACCTACATATGTAACTTCTGGTAGTCTGAATTTGCACTTCAGAGGATTGAGCTTTAAGTTCATTTGATTTACTCTGTCTAGAACTCTCTTAAGATTTCTGTCATCCTCTGCCTCACCATTGCCTCCGACCAATAAATCATCTACTATTATGGCACAAGAATAACCCAAAAAATGTGCTCCATTGGACACTGAAAGACTTCACTTGCAGAATTTATTCCAAATGGCATCCTAAGGAATCTATATCTTCCAAATGGGGTACTGAATGTAGTCAGTAGTGAAGATTTGCAATCTAGCATCACTTGCCAAAATGAACTCTTTGCATCCAAGACAGAAAAAACAGTGGCATTTGGTATCAGGGCTGCGACTTCTTCTACTCTACGCATAGGATGATGCAGTCTCTTCAATGCTTTGTTCAAATCTCTTGGGTCAATGCATATTCTGATTTCATCTGAGCCTTTTTTATGAGCTGCTACCATGGACGACACCCATTCGGTAGGTTCTGTTACTGGACAAATTACACCTTATCCAACTGAGCTTTGACTTTATGCTGCGTAGCTATCAGAACTCTTCTTGCTGGTCATACCACTGGACTGATTTCTGGGTCTAGATTCATAGAATATATCACTGGAAGTTTGCCCAACTTGTCATCGAAAACATCAGCATACTCTGAAAAAATAGTGTTAGTGAAGCTGGAACTGGGACATGTGCTTATTCGATGATGTTCTTTGGTAAAAGAAAGCAGATTCATTTTCAAACTGTCCCTGAGACCCAATAGTGACTACACAGGTCTTTGAACTACATAGAATAATAGGCTATAACAGCTCTTGGCCACATAACATGGCAGCATTACTGAGCCTTCATGTATGAATTTCTTCATTTCCATAAGCAACAAGTTTCACACAACTAGTCACATTTAGTTGTTCACCAACTCTGACCTTTGCAAAAGTATCTGCAGACATAACGTTACACTTTGAACCAGTGTCTGCTTTGAGCTTGGTGGATTTACCATTGATCGAACAGTACAGAACACTTCATTTCTTGCCAATCAATCTACTGCATCAATCTTTTCACCATTCACTGACACACCATCTACATAGAAAGTGGACTGATGCAAGGTTACTTGATCAACTTGCTTTTTTGAGTGACCCTTCTTTGTAACTGTGTGAGGTCTACTTGATTTATAAAATCTTTGAGAATGGTTCCATTTCGTACACTTGTGGCATTGCTGAAAAATGCAATGCACTTTTCTCTTTTGGTCTCATGGTTGGCACCACAATTACGACAGTTAACAATAGAGCTTGATTTGGGTTTTGCTGATTCACCCTTATACTGTACTGAGCAGTGTCTGTTCTGTACTGGATAACCTTGGTTCTGCACTGAGCATGCTCCTTTAACTGAAGTGGTCTTGGAATTTGCTAGAAAACTACAGGTTTTATCTGGAACTCCCACAGGGACTGCTGCTGCCATGTGCTTAAGCCTGCCTTTGCCTGTCACATGCTGCATGCTGTCTACATTACCTCTGGAGCCTTTGAAACCATGCTCTTATCACTAGAAAGCATACTTGTGTGCCTTTCTGTAACTTCATGGAGCTAACAAATCTCAATGGCTTTGCTCAGTGTCAAATCACTGTTACGAAGCAAAATCTTTTTCACAGCAGCGTTATTAATACATACATGAGTCTGTCCTTTATTAACTCATCTTTTAAATCACCAAACTTAGATGTTTTAGCTTTGTTTCTTAGGTCAGTAATGTAAGCTGCAAAAGTTTCCCCTTGCTTTTGATCTCTTGTGTAAAACAAATGCCTCTGTAATGTAACATTAGTCTGGGGGTTACACATTTCTTTGAATTTGCACTTCAAACACTCGGGGTCTTCCCTTGATTCAGCCTGCACAACAATACGATGAGTTTCTCCTTCACCTTTATACATTGCTGGTGCATATAAAAATGAATGCTCCCTTGCAATGGCCTCTGACATTGCTAGGTTTAGCAAAATGGGTGCCCTGGTGTGTGCATCTTTATCAGAATAAGCTGCTTGCATAAATATATCATACTCTTGCTCATATATTCTCCGGTTCTCTGCAATATTCTGATCAAAGTGGTTATGGCTTGCGAAATCCATCTGCCATATTAACATATCTTAGTGAAGACTTTTGCAAATATACACGAACACACACACTTGTACATACACATAGACATGTGCTTGAAATTTATGCCAGAACTTGCAATAGCACAATAAGCCTCTGTATAACTGAACTTTACAAAATAAGTCTTCTGGGCACTGTAATACTCTGAAATCACTTTACTGTAAAGGTCACTTGTCTTGAAATTATCTTACTGTATGAGTTGTTTGACTTGAAATTATTTGACTGTAAAAGTCATTTATCATCATTTTAAGAAACTTTTCATATAAGTACACAGTGCAAATAAACTGGGCAATAGAAGCTGAGGGCAAGAAACATTTCTAAGCAACTGTAATTTACGAATAAATTTCAAAGTAATTGCAATTTGCGAATAAACAGTTTCGAAGTAATTATACTTTGCGAATGAACTGGGCAGAAGAAGCTCAGAGTGAGAAACACTTCAAAATAAGTGCACTTTGTGAATAACAGTACACAGCACACTGAAATTTCCCAAAATGGCTGCACTCTGCCAAATACTCTGTACAGTGCAAGAAACACTGTAATGGCAGTACTCTGCAAATAGACACACCCATGCACAAGAAACATTTCAAACTGGCTGTTTTTGACTGCACTTCGCGGAATAGTTGCACTTTGCATGCAACAAACTCTTCTGAATAAATATATAGTAGTAAACACACACTGTAAGCACTTTTACACACGAGATAACTTCAAATAACTCTAGTTATGCTATTCAAGGCTTCAGTCAATGCGAAGTAGTAATTTATGCCAAAACATAGTAATTTGCCAAAACACATACAGTTGCCTTGCTTTATTTATGGTCAATGTGCCCTTTTCTACCCCTTTTGTTATATTTGTTTTGCTCATTTAATCATACTTTCTTGTGCTCGTTTTAACTCTAGACATGCTCATTTTACCTTAAACATGCTTGTTTTATCAAATAACCGTGTTACAAACATTTCATTTTATTAATGAGCTTTTTTATGCTTCTCTTTTGCTTAATAAATGTTTCTGTGCTATTCATTTGCTTAGTAATAAGTTTTGTGCCCTTGTAATGCTCCGTTTTATCTCTTTTAATATATAAATCTTTTGTACATATTCTCTTTACCTCTAGCTTGCTTCTGGCCTTTTTTTGCTCTCAATTCACTTAGTTTGCCTTCATTGTTACCTTTGTACCTCGTGGCTCTGAAGAGTAGTCTTCACTATCCCAGTTCTGACAACATGTCTCTTGCCAGGTCAGGAAGAAACAGGCAAACCTTGTGGGTTCTTGTTCAAGCAGCATCATAAACGAAGCTAAGTAACTTTAACTTATAAACAAACTAGCTGTCATGCACATAGATGTTAACACTCTGGCTATACCTTCAAAATGGCACTGAAGATAACACATGCTTGGTATTTATATGCACACACAGACTTTAGAAATGCTTCTTAAAGGTACAGCACATCTGTTATTCTATACACACACACACACATATATATATATATATATATATATATATATATATATATATATATATATATATATATATATATATATATATATATATATATATATATACACACACATACGTGTGTTTTTTTTTGTTTTGTTTTTTTCTGATGTAATTTAGTTCCTCTGCCTAATGTTTCAAACTTGCTGCAGTGTATGAAGAAGTGTTTTGCATCCAAAATGTAACATTTTCAAAAAAATATATGCAGATATTTACTTCAATTTTTGGTCCCTTTCTGCTAAAATGTGTGGTTTGCTGGCAATTGCGGATTGAAGTCACTAAATAAAGACATACATTTGAGTTTCAGACTTTATTTCCTTCAGAAAATCAATGATAAGACAAATTGTGTTATTCAAGCAACTTTATAATTTTATAAGAGCAATATTTAAATTCTGTTCCTACTTTTGAGCATTACTGTTGAAATGTATAACTCACTGATAATGTAGCGGTGAGCAAAATATCCAAACAGTAGTAAAAATCACACCGATACTCCACAGCTATATTAAACATAAAAATCATTTATTAAAATATTTAAAATTGCTTGTTAAGGCGATATCAGTACTTGAATCACCTCAAAATAATTCTTATAAGAAGAATGCTATTACTTTCAGAAGCAGATATCTTTTTTATAATAGTTGCATAAAACAGTTAATCTGAAGTAGTTAACTTCATTTGTGCAGCAACCTATGGAAATCGGATCCGACCTCGGATCCGAGCCGGCAGTTTTCAACAGCTTTAGATCCGAGCTCCAAGCTCTTCCCCTACCCATAATCCCCTGCCAACCCTGACTGACCTCAGATCAAGTTTGCCGCGGTTTACTTCAGCAGCTTGATCCAAACAAGTTCCAGGCGTTTCATCACTTTGTGAGAAAAATTTTACCTTTTTTGTCCCTTTTCTTAAACTTTTGGTGTGTGTGTGTGTTCAGGTCCCTTTTCTAATTTTAAACTCTTTTAGTTTACTTTATATTTTTCATATTTAACCTCCCCCTTCCTTCGTGGTTCCGTCAGGGTTGTGTGTGTGTGTTTGGGGCCTAGTGTGTGTGGTTACCTTTTTTAGTTAATATGTCTGAGGCCCCAAAGCTGATTTTTTCTAAGTGCACCGAGTGTGGTCATAGGCTGTCCCCAGCGGATGGCCACACTCGGTGTGTGTTGTGCCTTGGGGTTGAGCACCTGTCCTCTGGTTGTACCATTTGTGTGGCATTCAACCCCAGGGCACTCAAGGACCGGAGGTCTAAGCTGATTCTGGTGGGTCTTCTGCCCCCGGACTCGGCTTCTACCTCCAGTCCTCCCATGGCTCCCACTGCGGCTGCGGCGGCTGCCACTCCTGCTTCCCTCCCCCCGGCTGGGACTCAACCTCCCGCCTTAGGCCCAGAGGAGAGGGAGGCCAGGAAAGAAAAAAGGAGGGAGAAACACCACAAGCGGCGGGCCGAGGCCTCTGCTTCGGTCCCCCCGGCTAAGCGGTCTCCTCCCTCCAGAACTTCTGGGTCTCCTCCTTCTCGGATCCGGTCCCTGTGCTTTTCACCGGGTGCTGAGGAGGAGGAGACCCGATCTCCTTCGAGGTCATCGAGGGGGGAGCTCGACCCCCTTCTTTGCCCCGATAGCTCCTTCTCCGTCCCGTTTCCTGGGTTCGGAGTCTTCAGAGCCGGGCAGCCTTGGAGCCGGGGGTGTGTCGGCACCGATAGTCTCTGGTACTTTGGCACCAACACTTCCCTCGACTCTGTCGGGTCCATTTTCTTCTTCGGATCCAAGCTCTCGGAGCTGAGGGCTGAGCTTTGGATCCGGGGGTATTGGTATGCCTTCAGCTCTGTCCAGGTCGGAGCATACTCGTCCATCGGATCTGATCGCTTCGGCACCGGCCCCGATCCATCGGATCCATGCGAGGGTCTGCTTTCGGATCCCAGAAAGAGCAGCTCTCCCCCGGCATTCGACGTAGTGGAGAGGGCCCTGTCGAGACAATCCAGGCCCCCGGCCCTTGCCACGGCTCCACCCTGCACTCCTTCTCTGTTGGGTCCGACTTCCATCACCCAGCCCCAGGGACAGCCTGTTTTGACTTCCCAGGTAGTTCCACTGGAACAAGACGTGGCTGGTGAAACCTCCTCGGACAGCCCCTCCCGAGGAGGTTCCTCACAAGCGAAGGTGCAAAAGGAGGCACCTGGACTCCCCTGAGTCCTTGACTGAGGACACTGATTTGGAGGAAAGGGAAGGCTCCCCAAGATCACCCCCAGAAGATGTCCCATTTGGTGACATCATGGAGATGCTTAGAATAAGGGGGGGGGGTGGTCTGCCCCAAAGCCTACCTCGGATGAATCCGTGTTCCTGGAGGTGTTTGAAGCAGGCCCGTCTACCTCTTGGGTGTCCCCTCCGGCCAACCCCCTGGTAGACTTGATTACTACCAGGGTGTGGAAGGAGCTGGACACTGTGGAGCCAGTCCCCAAGTGCCCGGACAAGATTCTTAGCCCACCCTCTGACAAGTCCCACTGGATTAAGGGTCCCCCTGTACATGCCATGTTGGTGGTGGTGGCCACCAAGAGGGAACTAGCTCAGGAGAGTCCCTCGGTTCATCCCCCGAGCAAGGAGTCTCAGTCGATGGACCGCCTAGGGAAGCAGGTGTTTAGTTCGGCTACCTTCTCTGTGAGGTCGCTGAACTACTTGGCACATGTGCTTCGACTGCAGTGGGACCTTATCAAAGAGTACGCTGCGTCGCCCCCCGAGTCCATGTCGGCAGAGGACAAGCAATTGCACTCCACCCGGATGGCCACTCTAAGATCCATATCTAACACCTCTATGCAGCTACTGTCCCATGCCACAGGAGCCGCTAGAGCCAGTGGAGCGGGCCTCGTCATGAGACGTCAGGCCTGGCTCTGGCAGTGTGATTTCTCGGAACCCTTAAGGCGTCTTTCGCTAATGCCCCTTTCGATGGTTCTGCCCTTTCAGGCAAAACCATGTGAGATACCTTGGTCCAGAGCGAAAAGGATGGGAAGACGTTGTCTACCGTTGGAGTCCGCTTCTCTGCTCCCCAGAGGTCCTTCTCTAAGAACCAAAAGGGTCAGAAGAAGATGTGGTTCCGGAAGTCGCAACAGTCCCATCCCACTCTGGACTCCCAGCCTTTCCGCGGCAGAGGAGAGCAGGGTGGACACCGCCCTAGAGGCAGAGGGGGCCTGTGGAATTTTGGATCCAGAGAACCCTTCTCGGACCAACCCACGCAACACCCCTGAGGGGTTGCCCGACTGCTCCACTCTGGAAGCAGTCGGGGGGCGTTTCTCGAAGCACCCAGCAGTTTGGGAGTCCATCACAACAGACCGCTGGGTGCTTCGCATTATATCCAGAGGATATCAGATTCCCTTTCTCATTGCCCACGCAGCCCCAGATACTTCCCCGATGTTCCACCAGATCAGAGGGAGGCCGCAGCAATGGAAATCCAACATTTGCTGGAAAAAAGAGCCATCCAACACGTCCCCCCAGACCAGTGCGGGTCTGGGTTTTACTCCAGGTTCTTCTTGGTGCCAAAAAAGACTGGGGACTTAAGAACAATCCTCGACCTCTCTTCCTTGAACCTGTCAGTAACCAAAGAGAAGTTTCGCATGGTCACTCTTCAATCCATTCTCTCCATTTTGAGGGAGAACGATTGGATGTGCTCTATAGACCTCAAGGATGCGTACTACCACATTCTGATGGACAGGCGATCCAGGAGGTTCCTCCGCTTCCGGCTAGGAGCCAGTCATTTCCAATTCAGGGTCCTCCCCTTTGGTCTCACCACAGCCCCCAGGGTGTTCACCAAAGTGTTAGCAGTGATAGCGGCCCACCTGAGGCTTCAGGGAATTCAGGTCTTCCCGTACCTGGACGACTGGCTCCTGACCGCCCCGACAAGGCATCTACTCTGTGCAGCCAGAAACTACTTTCTTCGTCTAGCTCCCCGGTTGGGGATCACTATCAACATGGAGAAGTCGTCTCTTACTCCGACTCAGACCATAGACTTCATAGGGGCCAGATTAGACACAAACAAACTCCTAGCTTTCTTGACCACAGACTGGTCTCTGGATCCGAACCCACAAGGTTAGAGTTGCTGAAAGGATAAAGGGACTCAAAATCTGTCTGACTACGAACCCTGAGGCTACACATGCGGGCCATTCTACAATCTCCAGCTCCTCCGGCGGAATTGGTCCTGAGGGCTCTTGGCTCAATGGCGGCGGCAATCAACCTATTGCCGATGGCACGTTTGAACATGAGGGTCTTACAATGGACCCTTTAGGTCCAGTGGTCCTTTCTTCAGTATCCTCTGAGCCATCCCGTTCCCCTCAGCAGGGCTTGCAGGAGGGCCCTCCTATGGTGGCTCCAATCTCTGGACCTCCAGCAAGGCCGCCCCTTCTCTATGACCCTTCCACTAGCCACGGTGACCACGGATGCCTCCCGCCTCGGGTGGGGGGGCATTGTTCGGGCAAGACCGTCCAAGGCACGTGGGACCTCACAAAGACCTCACTGCATATCAGTGTCCTAGAGATGAGGGCAGTGCTGTTAGAGTTGCAAGCACTTCAGGACCTTCTTCCTGTAGGAACGATTGCGATTCAGACAGACAATATGTCTGTTGTCTGGTACATCAACAAACAGGGGGGAACCAGGTCTTACCCACTCTGTCGAGAGGCCATGAGGGTGTGGGAATGGGTGATCTCCACCAACCGCTTTCTCATAGCAATGCACATTCCGGGGCAGTCCAACATCCTAGCGGACAAACTAAGTCACACCATCCTGTTACTATACGAGTGGTCTCTGAATCCCGAGATAGCGAATCGGATTTTCGCCAAATGGGGTCAACCCTGTTGCGATCTCTTTGCCTCTCCCTTGAACACAAAATGTTATGACTATTTCGCTCTCATTTCCCCCTCCGGGGAACCCCTGAGAGACGCTCTGGTGCATGCTTGGCCTCCCGGTCTTCTTTATGCTTACCCTCCTCTTCCCCTGATGATGAAGTTTTTTCAGAAAGCCAGACGGTTGGGGAGCAGGATTATCTTCATTGCCCCATTTTGGCCTCGTCAAACCTGGTTCCCTTACCTTTGGTCTCATCTGGTGAATCCTCCTTGGATTCTGGATCCCCGTCCGGATCTAATATCCCACCCCCTAGAGCTCCCAGTCCCGAACCTGGACAATCTCAAGCTCACAGCTTGGCTGCTCCAGTTCCACTTGTAGCTAGGACTCCCGGTATCTCTTCTCCAGTTAAAACTATTCTAGTAGCAGCGCACAAGCCTTCTACTAGAAAGATCTATAGTAACAAATGGAAACATTTCTCCATTTGGGCGGAACGCCAAAAGTTGGATCCTTTCACAGCTGCTTTGCCCGCTGTATTAGACTTTCTGTCAGGGCTGTTTCGTCAGGGGGCTAGCTCCTCCACAGTCAAGGTTCAACTAGCAGCTATCTCTCATTATCATGTCGGAAATGAACTGGGCCGTTTGATCACCACGAAATTGTGTAAGACCTTTTTGAAGGGCACCTTTCTGCTCAGACCTCCAGTGAAGGATGTAGTCCCTCCTTGGGATTTAACGCTGGTGTTTCAGGCCTTGACAGCTCCTCCGTTTGAGCCTGCAGCTTCAGTAGATCTTAAATTCTTGTCATGGAAAACGGCCTTTCTTGTCGCTATCACCTCGGCTCGAAGGGTCTCTGAACTGCAGGTCCTCTGTGTAAAAACTCCATACTTGACCTTTCACAAGGATAGAGTTTACCTCAGGACCAATCCCTCTTTTCTTCCCAAGGTTGCCTCTGAATCAAATATTAACCAGTCCATTAACCTGCCGGTCTTTTTTCCAAATTACCGTAACAAAGGGGAATACAAATTACACTCATTGGATGTGCATAGACAACTTCGCTTCTACATCCACAGGACATCTGGTCATAGGAAATCTGACCAGTTGTTCGTATCCTTTGCCAAATTTAACTTGGGTAAATCGGTGTCTAAAGTTACACTGTCTAGATGCATTTCATAGTGTATCCTTCTAGCATATGAAAGTTCTGGCAGGCCCACACCTCAGGGAGTCCATGCCCACTCTACTCGATCTATGTCTACCTCTGCGGCTTTTAGAGCCAGAGTCTCTTTGGATGATATTTGTTCGGCAGCCACTTGGGCCTCATCTCATACCTTTATCAATCACTATAAATTGGACATTATCTCAAGAGGGAGAGCATCCTTTGGCTCTGCAGTGCTCCGGAACATCCTTCCATGAAGGCCGCCCAAGATTCAGGTAGCTGGGGACTCTGTCCCATAGGTTGCTGCACAAACGAAGTTAACTACTTCAGATTAAGAAGTTATGTACTCACCATAACGTTCCATCTGAGTAGGTAAACTTCATTTGTCAGCAACCGTCCCTCCCTCCTGCCCCCTCACTTGCGAATGTATTCATACTCAGGTCCATGGGTTTTACCCACTTTATCTTGAGAATAATATTTTTCTAGCAGTTTCTGCTGTTGGGCAAACTTGATCTGAGGTCAGTCAGGGTTGGCAGGGGATTATGGGTAGGGGGAGGAGCTTGGAGCTCGGATCTAAAGCTGTTGAAAACTGCCGGCTCGGATCCGAGGTCGGATCCAATTCCCATAGGTTGCTGACAAATGAAGTTTACCTACTCAGATGGAACGTTATGGTGAGTACATAACTTCTTATTCTGTATCTGAAACACCTAAATGTTATAGTAAACTGAATAAGCAACAAAAATGTTACAAAAATAAGCTTGTATTTTGGCAAAAAGTGAAGTTCTGTCCTTGGTACTGGCCGTGATTATGTTTCACCCTGAAAAATCTGACGTTTGTACCAAAAATGTCCCACTTTGGGCATTTGAAACGGTGGCAACTCTATGGTGGGGGTGGGGTTGGAACCATTTTCTCTAACTGTGAGGACAGAATAAAATATCCTTTAGCATGTCTAAATTTTTTAGGAAGAACCTCCATTTGTGCATATGTATCTTTCATAAGTGCTTCTAAATTTTAACTTAAAGAAGTTGTTACTAGTACTGGGTTTATTGTCTATAATGTAATAATGTCTTCTGTTTTAGTGACTTCTTTCAAATTCTACTCAAAATGTTTAGGCATTACTGTTTCCTTAAAAAATAGATAGCACTAAAATTTCAGGGTGATCAAACGTCATTTTCATCCAACTGATCATCAGAATATTTAGATCCAGAATCATTGTTCATATTTTAATACATTTCTTATAATATGGTTGTATGGGGGAGAATAAATACTCTGTACAGAACTCTCCATAACATTATATTTTACTCATAGCTTTTTCAAGGCTGGATTTATTTTCAGAAACTACAGTAATACAGGCAACATTTGAAAATATGTAATGTAGTACATGGCATGTGCTTAAGGTTTTCTTCCATTCAAAAGCATTTTCATATACACTGGTGGAATATTTATTGTCGGCAAGCTTATTTTGTTTATTTTTAACAAGTTTTGCCATCAGAAAAAGTCACTAAACCAAGTATAATTACGCAAAACATAATGTGTTTTAAAATAAATTCCTCTGCATCTTTAGACTATGTAAAATGTGTTTACAGATCAGGGAACATTTTAGAAAACAAAACAAAGAGGAAGTTCCTGTTTTTAGTCTGTACAGTACATAATGCAACCCACCTGGCAGTAATCAAAAATTATATACTCTTTCAAGGTTAAACCTGAATAACATTGTATAGCCTGAAAATCAGTTTCTTATCTGTATACACAAAAATAAGAACTAAGGCATGAAACTACAGTTAATTTTCATGAAATCTGGCAGTATGTTTAACATGTTAGCACAAGACAAGTGACTGAGCATTTTCAAAGACAAATAAATAAATACCACCTGTCCCTGTTGGTAGATAGCATCTGCTGCTCTCTTCCACCTCACCCTAACTCCTCCAGTGTTTGGGCTGCTATTCAAACCTGTGTCTCTTGACAAAATACTTCTGTCTTACAGATGTCACAATGTTTAACTCTGCTGTATTTTATATTTTCCATTCCTCTGAGGTCAGTGTACTACTGCACTATGAAGCACACAGTAATGTTTTCCTGTATGGATTATATTTTAATGCTCCCATGTACATACTTTCCCCTCTATCACTGTGCCACTGTAATTTAAGAGACACGTGTTCATTGGAAAATACTAGGCTAACTGCCCTGATGAGCCATTTTTAAGTCTAGC
The DNA here is from genome assembly GCF_019279795.1 of Protopterus annectens. NCBI lineage: Eukaryota > Metazoa > Chordata > Ceratodontiformes > Protopteridae > Protopterus > Protopterus annectens. The sequence goes on from NC_056750.1 coordinate 465,923,329, forward strand.
CAATATCCTGAGGTCAGAATAAAACCATGTACCTTGTGTCTATGAGGTGAAAACTTTAACGATTATGGCAAACCCATCTAAAGGAGGTTGGTATACATTTGCTCATGTCTTACATTCACTTTTTCTCATTTCTGCCACATATACTAATTCACAGTGTTGTAAGGAGCGTAGTGTTGCCTTGATGTGCACCTTACACTGTGATATGGTTCAGCACTCAGTGCTGTTGGAATAATGTACAGTTTAGCTTTGCACCATTCACACCATAAAATTAGTGCCTTCAGTTGTTTGATTAGCAACTAAAACTTAAATACTAGTGTACTGTTTATGAACTCCACTTCTGTGGGAATAGTGCATTTATTTTTCCTCAGTGTGCCACATTCTATAATTTGGATGTCTTTTTCATAATCCGTCCCAGAGACAGAGGAGAATGGTCCACTACCTGTCAAGAAAATCTTGTAATAAAGCTGCAACAGGCATTTGATAATTGTAAATTCTCTGTATGTATTGAAGACTGTGGTAGCAAGGGAAGTTTTGATTTTAACTTGTTTAAGTTTTTTTCTGTGTAATAGTAAATGGTATGTCTGGTCACTACATGAGATCACTGGAACACTTTAAACCTCACTAATCCAACTGGTTATTGAATACTGTTCTGCTTTCTATAGCCTTCAAACCAGCCACCTAAAGCAACTTGAAAAGATATGATTCTTTACTAGAAAAGTCACAGAGCTGAAAATTTTGAACTTATAAGAAAGATTTCTGAAATTGTCATATTTAGTTTCCTACAGATTGCTTGTAAGTGATTACTGCCTGGTTTATAAAGACAGGTGGGGAACCTAATACTAAAACTAGATCTAAATCTGAGTAAGAGAGAAAATAAATGGGACACATACATTGCATAATACATTCCTTATAGGATAAGCTTGATTTTCAAAAATAATATTGATAGACCATCCCAACACATACATTATATATATATATATATATATATATATATATATATATATATATATATATATATATATATATATTTATACAGTGCAATGAAAACGTATTTGCCTCTTCCTGATTTCTTGTTTGTTTGCATGTTTGTCACACTTACATGTTTCAGATCATCAAATAAATGTAAATATTAGACAAATATTAGACAAAGATAACCCAAGTGAACACAAAATGCAGTTTTTAAGTGATGATTTTATTTATTGAGGAAAAAAAAAATATCCAAACCTACATGGCCCTGTGAGAAAAAGTAATTGCCCCCCTTGTTAAATCATGAAGTAACTGTGGTTTGGGAAAGCTGAGTTCAATTTCACTAGCCATACCCCAGGCCTGATTATTGCCCGACCTGTTGAATCAAGAGATAAGTTAAATAGAACCTGTCAGACAAAGTGAAGTAGGCCAAAAGATCCCAAAAAGAAAGACATCGTGCCGCGGTCTAAAGAAATTCCGGAACAGATGAGAAACAAAGTAATTGACATCTATCAGTCTGGAAAAGGTTACAAAGCCATTTCTAAAGATTTGGGACTCCAGCAAACCACGATGAGAGCCATTATCCACAAATGGAGAAAACATGAAACAGTGGCGAACCTTCCCAGGAGTGGCCAGCCGACAAATATTTCCCCAAGAGCACAGTGACGACTTATTCAAGACGTCACAAAAGAACCCAGAACATCATCTAAAGAACTGCAGGCCTCACTTGTCTCAGTTAAGGTCAGTGTTCATGACTCAACCATAAGAAAGAGACTGGGAGGCAAAAATGGCATGCATGGCAAAGTTCCAAGGCGAAAACCACTGCTGACCAAAAAGAACATAAAGGCTCGTCTCACTTTTGCCAAAAAACATCTTGATGATCTCCAAGACTTTTGGGAAAATAGTCTGTGGACTGATGAAACAAAGGTTGAACTTTTTAGGAGGACCTGTTGAGTCAAGAGATCAGTTAAATAGAACCTGTCAGACAAAGTGAAGTAAGCCAAAAGATCCCAAAAAGGAAGACATCATGCCGCGATCTAAAGAAATTCTGGAACAGATGAGAAACACATCTGGCATAAAAGTAAAAGAGCATTTCAGAAAAAGAAGATCATGCCAACAGTCAAACATGGTGGTGGTAGTGTGATGGTCTGGGGTTGCTTTGCTGCTTCTGGACCTGGACGACTTGCTGTGATTAATGGAACCATGAATTCTGCTCTCTATCAAAAAAATCCTGAAGGAGAATGTCCGGCCATCAGTTTGTGACCTCAAGCTGAAGCGCACTTGGGTTCTGCAGCAGGACAATGATCCAAAACACACCAGCAAGTTCTCCTCTGAATGGCTTAAAAAAAACAAAATGAAGGTTTTGGAGTGGCCCAGTCAAAGTCTGGACTTGAATCCAATTCATACCTCTCAACCTGGAAACATCAAAAATCTGGACAAAGGCCCATGAAAAATAGGTACAAATCTTTGTATGCTGATTAACATAAAATTTGCATGCATGGTTATGTAACCCCGCCCACTCCAAAGAATTGTGGGACACCAACTTTCAAACAAAAACTGAAGAACAGACAGCCAAAATATGGCCCCAGGCTCAGAGTCCCCCAGCAGCCATTCCAATGTCCCATTACTTGGCTGTTTCACCCCATTTACCATAAACACTGTAATGTGCATACTGCTTTACTTCTACAATGATTATTTGGATTTTATTTTACATTTTATAGCACAAACACTATTAGACATCTGCTAAACAAAGCAATACACTCTCACAATGAAAATAGACTTAGCATTAAAACTTATCTGCCCTTGAAACTCACATTTATTGAAACAGCATTGAAACCCACATCCAAATAAAATACATCTGGCCAATAGTGGATAAAGATTACCTTTGGACTATTTTCAAATCATAGGGCCCTTGCACAGGAAACATACCTGTGTTCTTTGATGCACCTTCCTGACTGTATTAAATCATATTTCTTGTATAATACAGCACACTTGTTAGAGCACGTTTTAAACTTATTGTTTTGAACATTTTTTCAATAAGCAATGAAACAAAACTGCCCAATTCAGAACATTTCCATCATAAAAGTCTACTCAAACTTCTACAATCCACCAGTATCAGTAAATATGCATAATCTCTGCAGAAGTAAATGTCATCTAAATAATTCCATATTAAAGAGATCTGTAACTAAAGAAGAGGTTGCTGCTAGCAAACAATTTTATTTTTCATTGTTTCATCTACAAATAAAGTGCCTGTTGCCCTTGACGAATAAATTGCCTATGTTACACTGAAAAAAATAAGCTAGTAATATTGCAATAAGGAATGGATGCCAAACTGATAACAGGTTCATAGTTAATAGGTATCTCCGCCAGAGGACATTCTAAGGACTGCAGAATCCACCCCCTTTAAAAGTACAACAGTACAGTATCAGCAAATCCATCTACCTACTGTGAGAGTAGAACTCACAGCATTCTGCATCAAAAGCAAGTTTACTACCTGTTGTGCTACTACTAACAATGCAATGCAAACAGACTTGACCTAAGCAGCACTAAACTTCTTCCCCTGAAGAACTTTGCAGAACAAGAAATCTGGAAAAAAAAAACAAAATTTATTGGAGGGGGGACAAAGGCCCAAAACCAGGGAGTGGGACACATTTTAAAATCTTAGAAAGTTGCTAGAATAAACTGTTTTGGTGTTAGCATGCATTTCCTGAAAGATAGGAAGACTGATACTTAAACGGCTATAATTATTTAGTGAATTCAGTTCTCATTGATTTGCCAGAAAACCACAAATTTTAAGAGAAGCACAGACCAAAAGTATGACCTCACCATTCCAGATACTAGAGCTCTTAACTCCTTGAATCATAAGTGGTGGTGGTATGGGTAGAGAATCAGGCTCTTGCCCCTTGTACCCAAGGTACAGGATTTGAGCCTGGGTAACCCTAACCAGCAGTTACAAGCCACTGGGGCATTTTACACACACACACACACACACACACACACACACACACACACACACACACACACACACACACACACACACACCTGCTTAAATAGAAGGTTCAAAATAGCTGCTTAATGATCTGCTTAAATAGAAGGTTCAAAATAGCTGCTTAATGGTCTACTTAAGTAGAAGCCTCACACACACCCTTCAAGATAGCTGCTTAATGATCTGCTTAAATAGAAGCTTCAAAATACCTGCTTAAATAAAATAGAAGCTGCTGCCATGATCTGCTTAAATAAAATACAGAACCACGAATCTCTCTGCTTAATACCGGAACGGCCATTAAACACACAGTCTGCTTAAGCTGCTACGATTCAAAATAGCTGCTTTGACTCTGCTTAAATAAAATAGAGAACCACACTTCAAAATAGCTGCTTAAATAAAATAGAAGCTGCTTAAATAAAATCTGCTGCAATGATCTGCTTAAAATGGAGAACCAAGAACCACTCTCCTTAATACCGGAATGGCCATTAAACACACACAGCCTACTTAAGCTGCAACGATTCAGAATAGCTGCTTTGACTCTGCTTAAATAAAATAGAGAACCACACACCTTAAATAACGAACCACTCTGCTTAAATACCGGAACGGCCATTAAACACACAGTCTGCAACAAACCATTCTGCTTACAAATAGCTGCTTGCCAATTACCGGAATGGCCATGACATGTATCAGATGGCTTAACTGATTTAAACTCTGCCGCCAGTTTAATAGATTTGGACTTTGCTGCCAATTAGAAGAACATTACACCGGAACGGTCACCTATTCTTGGAAATGAAATATAGCTAATCTGCTAGCTGCAATGAACCAAGAACCTAAGTCTTAGCTAAAATAGCTCCAACAAACCACTGCACTTAAAAATAGCTGCTCGCCAATTACCAGAACGGCCACTCTGTATCAGATAGCTTAGCAGATTTGAACTCTGCAGTCTTAAAAAAAATCGCGCACAAATGCGTGCTTAATACATGGGAGCAGAACCTGAACCATTCTGCCTAAATAAAACACAGAACTGCTGCCAATAATGAACCACTCTGCTTCACAGCGGGAACCACTCTCTGCAGTCTTAAACATTAAATAAAATAGCTGCTGCTGCTTCCACTCTGCTCAAATAAAATTGCTGCTTGCTACTTCCACTCTGCTTAGCTGCTGCCAATTATGAATGATAATCCCGGAGTGGCCATCTCCTTAAAGGTTAAATAAAATAGGTGGTAATAGCCAAACACACACACAGTCCGACTCGGAGTGTAAACTAGATAGCACATTATGCATTGGCCTAGAAAGCTTAGCACAAGCACATTTGAATTAAAACAGAGCAGCCTGGGTCTGTTCTTTTTTTTTTCTTACCTAACCTGTTTTGTGGTTGCGGCATGTGGGTGTCTGCTCTGAGGACTGAAACTTAGGAGTCCAATGAAGCTGATGTCATCAACACACTCCTGTAGGCTGGTGATGTGTGGTGACCTCAGCCATAAATTTAAAGTTGTAAAAAAAAAAAAAAAAAAATCGGGAATTAAAGGGGCCAATCAGAAATTTGTTGCACCCTATTATTTTGGCCTCAAAACTGGTAAATACCGAGGAATTTGGTATGGTTGAGAGGTGTGATCCAATTGAGATGTTGTGGCATGACCTTAAAAAGGCGGTTCATGCTCAGAAACCTTCTAATATGGCTGAATTAAAACAATTCTGCAAAGAAGAGTGGGCCAAAATTCCTCAACAGCGATGTGAAAGACTCATTGCCAATTATCGCAAATGCTTGATTGCAGTTGTTGCTGCTAATGGTGGCACAACCAGTTATTAGGTTTAGGGGGCAATTACTTTTTCACATAGGGCCATGTAGGTTTGGATAGTTTTTTTTCCTTAATAAATAAAATCATCACTTAAAAACTGCATTTTGTGTTTACTTGGGTTATCTTTGTCTAATATTTACATTTGTTTGATGATCTGAAACATTTAAGTGTGACAAACTTGCAAAATATAAGAAATCAGGAAGGGGGCAAATACTTTTTCATTGCACTAGTGGCTTAAGGGTTGGGAGGGTGGCTTAATGGCTAAGGTGTTTGCCATACAAACACAAGGTGCAGGGTTTGAGTCTCACAAAAGGATAATTGGCTAGGCTTAAAATGGCTCGTAAGGGCAATTAGCTTAGTACTAAACTATGAACTATGAACTATATATATATATATATATATATATATATATATGTGTGTGTGTGCGAATATATGGCTTACTATTAGAATGTCGAAGCGAACTCCGTCGACTGTACTGTTGTCAAACACGGAAGTTCGAAAACGGTTAATATCGAAGACCAAAAACCAACCTAGGAACGGGTTTTAACATGAGTCAAGATAGGGGAGAGGTTTGTAGTTCAGAATAACACTGAACACCTATCTCGACCCATGTTAAAACCATTCCTAGGTTGGTTTTTGGTCTTCGATATTACCGTTTTCGAACTTCCGTGTTCGGCAACAGTACAGTCGATGGAGTTCGCTTCAACATTCTAATATATATATATATATATATATATATATATATATATATATATATATATATATATACACACATAGATAGACAGATATGTATATACTTCATCTTGACAAATGAACAAATAAAATTATAAGGTACATTTATCTATCTCCTGTTTTAACAACCATGCCTCAAAGACTAATCCCTAATCCTAGAGAAATCAACTGCAGTAAAATAAAAGACAATAAAATACAAGTTTCCTGACAGTGTGAACAAACTTTTTCTAATCAATTAAAAAAAAACCTTATCTCCACACCACCCAAGCCATACTAAGTCATAAAAAGAACAGAAACAAACATACTTTCCCTAAAATGACACCCCAACCATTAAAAGGAAAATAATTACAGCTAACCAGAAATCCATTCATCCAATTTCTAAGCCAGTTATCCTAGTCGTGGTCATAATAGTGGCAAGCTGAGTAGAGCAGATTAGACTTTGCTATTCACAGCAGCAGTTTTCAACTCTTTCTGGGCGATGCTAAGACAGTGCCATGCCAGTGGGGTGGTGCATTTTCCCCACTGTGTCCTGCAGCCTTCTCCAAGTAAGCTGGACCAGATATATCTCCCATGGGAGGCCCTTATGGGGCAAACTTAGTGGTTGCCCAAACCACCTTATCTGGCACCTTCTAGTCCTGAGGAACACTGTTGTGCTCCAAAAACCTCCTGTATTACCAAGCTCCACATTCTGTCAGAGAGACTGAAACCAGCTACCCTACAAATATCCTGTTTTCCACTGCATGCCTTTATGATCTCATCCTTTCAGGTCCTACCTGAAGTTTATGACCATAGGTATGAATGGGGACATTGGCTGGCAATCTGATTACTTTATCCTAGGAGTCATCTTTCACCTTAGCACCACAGTCCTGAAATACAACATTATTATTACTGCAGATCACCATCTGCTGGTCAGTCCACCATTCCTCACTACCTTCTGCCATGAACAGGATCCAGGATACTTAAATTTCTGTTCCTCAAGTAACGTTTCCCTGCAGATCTGAAAATCCACAAAGAAATAAATAAATAAGTAAAAAAAATCTGCATATATAATAATCAGAAGTAACATCATATCCTGATAATGAGGTTGATTCCTAGAAAGCCTGCATTGGTATTGTTCATGGTATTGCATCCGAAACTCCAAAAATTTGAAACCTTGGGAAAATAAAAAGATATATAAAATGCAGGGTTTACTTCTGAAGACTGAAAAACCAAAAGACTGAATCCCAAAATACTGAAAACTCAAAATACTGAAGGATTGAATTTGCCCCTTCTCCACTGCTCTGAGATTTTGGAATTGATATATATAATTAGCAGGGGTTGTGTGGGCACAGCCCCCTCACATTAGTGGTGCGGGGGGGGGGGGGCTTGCCCTTGCATTAAAAATGTCTTCAGTATTTTGAGTTGTAGTCTTTTGGTTTTTCAGTCTTCTGAAGTAGATCCAAAGAGGATACATGAAATAATGGAGAGGGGCTCAACTGTACTTCATGTTTAGTTGATGTGTTTTGCAATGAGTTGCTATATCTGTTCTACAAAGTTTCATATGTATTTGATACCAGACTGCATTTGTTTGTTAACTGGGTACATTACTTTTTGCAAGGACCCTTTTCATCTTCGAATTATGAAAAATGCATACATGCCAATAAGTAACAATATATGTAGTGGTGTGTAGTTTACATTCCTCTAAAAACACAGAGATAAAGTTGATATGCTTTACATTACCTTACATTCTATGCACAACATGCATAGTACTTGTACATGCACATTAGTTTTCTCTCTATTATTTGGTACAAATAGTCTTTGCAGTTGTGCACCAAGAAAATGATGTTAACTGATCAATAGAACTTTCATAGAAACTGAATCTGTGGTCATAAACACCACGCACTACTGAACTTCAAGAGTTTGTAACAGTCGGGAAATAAATTATACTGCTTACCTCACTGTTATGTATCTCAGCATTTAAAATGTGTCAGTCAGATGGGGGTGCAACCACATGTCATCAACTGTATGCTAGTTATTGAAGCTGGACCTAACAGAAAAGGAGATAGATAGATAGATAGATAGATAGATAGATAGATAGATAGATAGATAGATAGATGGATACCATAGAGAGTCAATTATCCAAACGTCAATTATCTGAACACAGCCTTCCAAAGTTTTCGGGTAGGAAAAATCATAAAAGTCTGAATATGTAAACATAGTACATATTCACTTGCACATGTTTTTTTTATCTTGTAGCCTGCTCGTGTGTAAAAAATATTCTTTATTATCCACGAAAATCTCTGAATGTTTGAAAAGTGTATTTCCAGCATGCAGAAAAACCAAGATTTTAGAAGTTTTTTATCTGGTTCTATTATATGTTTGATTATCTGAACAGTTTGATTATCTGAACTATCCTAGATCCCAATTAGTTTGGATAATCGACTCTCTACTCTATGTGCATACATATACATGCACACATGTATAGAGATGTCCAGGTACACACAAAAACACACACACACATTAAATATCCAGAGAGAGTTTAGGATAAGACAATCCAATAAAAACTAGTACTATATAGTTTAGAGAACATATATAACAAACAGTATTAGTAGATTACTTTTAGCCATTTATTCACAAGTGTGGTAGACTGTAGATGCTGCACGAGTGCACATATATACTTGTGCTGCGTCTATATTATAAGAATGAATGCTTAAAATGTCAACACATCTTTGTCGACACGTTTTAAGTGAACGCTTTTATAAGCGAAAGCTGACAAAGTTGAAACCAACATACTCTAAATATTTTAGTTGTCCAACACCAATCCCCAACTGCCACATTGAACATGAACTGCAAACATAGTAAATTTCACTTGTAACGAACACCCTAAATATACGCTACAGTCCTTCCTATTTGTAAAGTAAATGAAGTAGCCATACTAATTGCCAACAGTGTGTGTGTGTGTGTGTGTGTGTGTGTGTGTGTGTGTGTGTGTGTGTGTGTCTTTCGGCTTTTCCCGGTTAGGGGTCGCCACAGCGGAACTCCGGTCCACTAATGATTGGCAGTTGATTTTTACGTGCTGAGTTGCCAGCCCTAACGCACAACCTTCAACGAAGGTATGACCATTCACGCATGTCTCCATGCAGAAGACGCTCTAGCTGAGAGTCGAACCGGACAGTATCTTACTGTGAGGCGACAGCGCTACCGCAGCACCACCACCGCGGACACGATTGCCAACAGTAAATCTCCAAAATTACACTTGACCAAAAACGTCACTTTCCCGAAGCACAAACCAGTTAACACACATACACAAATTTTTCTCAAATTTTTGCAGGGGGTCTGCGCTGCCCACACCCCCTGCTAATGATATATACCAACTCCGAGATCGCACTAAAATTAAGGTAAACATGCATAATTCATAATGTACACATCTTTATGTCACTGCTACATTTGTGTGTGTTGTCCAATTATGACATTTCAAACTTAACGTTTTAGATCTTTAGAGCTTTCGCTTATAAGAGCATTCACTTAAAACATGTCGACAAACTGGTGCTCGACATTTTAAGCATTCATTCTTTTAATATAGACCCACTTGTGCTGGCGGTAAGCTATGGATAATGTGTGTGTGTGTGTGTGTGTGTGTGTTTTCACTTCAAAAACAAGTTTGCATTGCAAGTATTTCAGTAGTATGTTAGATGAAATTAGCCATGCTGACTGCTTTTGTTTATAATCCTAGTGGTGGTGTCATGTAAAATAATGGTGGTTAAATCATTTATATGTACAAAATGGAGCGCTATTTTAGATCTCCAATAAATTTTTACAGTTTATTGTAAAGCCTCTTGCTTAATCAGACTGTACACTGCTAATCCGATTACATGCCAAATACTCTTCTTTGTCATTTGTACTGAAAAGTTTTAAAATGATTTTGTATTTAACGTAATTGATTTGGTTCCAATAATACAGTCAGATTTTTGATAGCATGCATTGTAATTTTCTGTAATGGTGCCAAATGACTTACTTGGTTTAGTAGTTGCTACTGGTGAAAAAGGGAGATAAACATGCATTATTTGTTTTATCAGCAATTAAAAGCAGCAATTAACTGATAATCTATTTTACAGAATACATACACTCATAGCAGTACAGTGTTATCACTGGTTCTAGACATCAGATGTCCTGGTGTTACCCTGTACCTTACTTTATAAATTTGGCATTATTATTCCACTACAGCATAATTAAACTGTGGAGTAGTATATACCAATTTAATGTTTATAATGCCAACAAGAATAGGCTTTCCCTTATTCTTGCAGTAAAATAATTAAAGCTGCAACAACCTCACAGCTAATCATTGCCTATGGATTAATTACTGAATAGACAGAGCTGGCCTACAGTCTGATCTCCCTTTAAATGGTCATTAATTCCAAAAAAAGATCAGCTGTTCAGTAATTAGCATTGTTTTAAGTACTGGGCTGGAGGAAGTAGCACTAGTAGGAGAAGTTAACACTGAGATGAGAAGCTGAGTTTGCAGTTCAGGTTCTTAATCAGGTAATAACACTTTTTGACCTCCTTGTCTAAAACTTCTTTCAAATGGATGGAAAAAGAGACTTTGTAAAAATTAGCAACCCACAGACTCTTCTTGTAAAGAGACTGGAAATGTATTGATGGGATGATTCTGTATATAACGGGTCTATATTAAAAGACCAAAGAGGTGTTTCAGCGAACACCTCTTGGTCGACACGTAATGAGCAAACGCACTAAAGCGCGAACGCTCAAAACAGCGGTTTCTTTCCCTGGGAAAGAAACCACAAGCACAAACACTCACACACACACACACACACACACACACACACTTTAAAACATAACAACGTGGGGAGCTTTGCCCCCCCCCAATGTGGGGGGCTGTGACCCCCCAACTAAATATACCAATTCCGAGATCGCAGTATAGTGAGGAAAGGGGCAAACACATGGGGATGGCCAAGTAGTTTCTTTCCCTGGGAAAGAAATCGTTGTTTTGAGTGTTCGCGCTTTAGTGCGTTCGCTCATTACGTGTCGACCAAGAGGTGTTCGCTGAAACACCTCTTCGGTCTTTTAATATAGACCTGTATATAACTATACTCTCATAGATATGAGAATGTACAATGTCTGCTAAATATGTTTCTGTTGTAAACTGCTGCAGTGCAACTGTGTTAATGTTTTTTGAATTTTAATTGTTTACACAATCAGTGCAATTAGACTGCAAACTATGTTAAGGAGTTTTAAAAAATGAGTCAATAAAAGAATGGCTTAGACACATTGAATGTAGTTTGTTGGGAAGATTAGCCCATTTAACAGCATACCTTAACATAAATATGTTACATGTACCAGTCTGGAATTTAATACAGAAATGCTTCTCTGTATATGAATCAATGTTTTACTGAACGTGTTTGATTTTAGTGTCACAAATGTCATTGATCACCCAATTTTCTTAGTGGCAGCTGATGTTCCTCTTGTCACTCATTGTGAAGAAAATCAAACTGCCTCCCAACTTTTGCTGTTCTTTCCATCTTGAACTTTTATTAAATGGGAAAAGGAAAAGTCAAATGACATAATTACACCATAAGTATTTCTGAAACGTTCTTTTTTATGTAAGAAAATTCATAACAGGATCATAAGTGATCGTACAAATCACTGAGTAAACAACAAACATGCAAAAACTTGTTAAAATAAAGGGAATGGGCTTTGAGGTTTATACAGAAACCGAACCAGTTAGTCATGAAAAGTGTGTTAGTCTTAAGAAATAAATGGACCCCCACACACACACACAAACAATTAAAAAAGCACATTTTAGGAATCTCAACACAAGCTCTTTCAACAGGCTGAATGGATTCTACAAATAATAAATAAATTAATTACTTAATTAATAAATAAATTAATTAATAGTAGATAACAACTACTAAACAGTAAAAATTCTAAAGCATCTGCCTTTCATCCACCAACTGCTATGTTCACAGAATAATAGCAGGTGTCCCTAGAGCGTTATTCAATGCTTTTTAAATTCCTGTGCTCAGAAGTAACATGATGGACAGCTTTCCTGTAACTGGCATGCTTCCTTGTTTCTGCTTCATCTGCAAAGTATACAGAATGGATACAGTTAAATGTAAGGAATCTCCCGAGCAAAGGATCACTTGGTGAACATGTCTAAAAGCAAGCAGATCCCATACTTCTTGGCCTCTTTCTTGCATAATAAATTTTACTCTTTATGCTAAGATGTTCCTTTTTATAGACCTGTGGAAAAATGTCACCATAGCCTAGTTCCAGAATCTGGAAATCCATATAGTATTAAAACTTTGGATCTGTTTCCACCAGTTTCACATTTTTAAAGGGATAAAGCTTGACTGTCCCCCAGCTTACTTAAATTTGACTAGTGATTCTAATGACTCGGATGCTGGAGAACAACCAACCAGACACAGCATGTGTGGAAACATGCATGTGTCTTCCAGCTCAAGCATCAAGGTAAAGTCACATTTGTGGTGGGGTTTTCAGGGCTAAACAGAAAACATCACTTCCTCATTGTAGAAGAAAAAGCATTATTGCATATTCAAGACATGTATGGACAGCACAGTTTTATAACTAGGCATGACTTCATTCATATGACTGCTGTTCCCAATGAAAACAAGGTATGAAAATGAAGGCAAGAGGCAAGTCAGTGTTGCAGTGTATACCGTTTGACAAGACTTCTAGATGAACTAACCGGCAATTTATTTTGTTAACCTGGTGAGGAGAGAGAGAGAGAGTGTGTGTGTGTGTGTGTGTGTGTGTGTGTGTGTGTGTGTGTGTGTGTTTTGGGGGGTTAGCAGTAACTTTACATTTGCTTTTGATAATAGACTTCAGGTGTATGTTTGGCTTCTGTGTCACAACATGGGTGGCTCTATAATTTTTCCTCCCCTTGCAAAAAAAAAAAATTAGATTTCCCCATGAATCTTTTTGTTTTCACTAGGAGAAAGCAACCTAACTATAATCTCAATATATCATTTTACAATTTGCTTCCTCCTGTCTCTTTCCATCTCTACTGTGTATACCCTGTCTACTCATTAACTAACAACTTGTGTGTACCATATACACGCACTTCATTTTATTACTGTGTCACAAAAGTATAACATCGAGCAATGATTTACTCTATCTGTGCTTATATTATATTGCCTAAAGTTTTATGATAAGGCTAATAATTATTATCTTACAACATGTAAGTACACAATGACTATTATTGTTGTTCATTGATACCTATCCACTACAGGACCATTGCTATTATTTTAACATTTGTATGATATATATATATATATATATATATATATATATATACACACGTTTGTAATATTTTGACTTTTTGTAAGTCTTCTGCCAGTTGAGTTAGTCATATGTTTGTATTTGTGGAGATTTTCTCACCTGTACTACACTAAAAAGGACCTCTTTGGCAATTAAGACTATCCTGGTCAACAAATAGAAAAAGAATAAATAAATAAAAATATCTGGAGACTAAGTCATTTGACCAGTATCAGTTACTGTGGCAGGTGCTGTTGAATGTGGAAGATGAAAGGTACTGATGGCAATGTACACTGCATCAGGTGTACAGAGCCTTCAATAAGCCAGGAGGATTTTCAATTGAGAGAAGGTTATTGCCAAGCTAAAATATAGCAGGTATATATTATTTTTACACCAGAATCACTGTGCTTGCTCCCAGGTGAGTGGTTAGGAACATCTGGAGTTTTGTCACTCATCTTGAGAGTCTGTTTTGCTGAAAAAAAAAAAACAGTAGAAATGGTATGTGTTTAACTCTTTTTTGTGTAACTTTTACTTTGTATTATGTGTAAGGAAATTGTCTGAATGATAACAGGTACACTGAATTATTTCATAGCATCAGGATTGCACAAAGGCAGCTCAATATATGTTCAGTAGTGTCATAAGGGGATATTAGGAAGGCCAAAACATGTTTTTGTAGGATTACTATCAAAAACGTGACATTGGAAAGCAAGAACGGTGATGTTACTGATGCATATGCTCGACTCATGAATATTAAATAAGTCCAGTGGCCGACGCGGCGACATCGACAGTGTGTTGTCGATGTTAATGTCAACAGTTGCCATTTCCAAACATGCTTCGTGTCCCTGCCTTGTTTACAATCTTATGAACTGAAGGTCACTTGTATGTTGACATTCTAAATGTCGCTCCACCATGTTTGAACAAGTGCCTCTCATTTAACTGACTTTCTGCCTTTTGATAGTAAGCCACTTTTGTACATATGTATTTGTTTTTTCTTGCGTAATTTTTTGCACTGTTATATGCATGTCTTAAGCTTTAAATGTTGTTGACATTCTTGCTGTCTGGAATTGTGTGAAATTGGTCAGTTTTGATTTGCACTCTGTCTCAGTTAAAAATTAAAAAAGTAATAAATACTAAAGATCCAAGAGACTTATGTTTTATCTTTATTTCATTTCTGTCAACAGAGTAGTTTGACCAACAATTCTTTTTTCATTTCAATGGAATAAAACCGTTTGTTTCATAGTATCTTTTTGATGGGTTGAAATTTGGACAGTGGCAATCTTTTTACCCCAAAGTTTGGTACAATTCTTGTTTTTTGAATAAATTTGTGGTCCCGTTTTCTTTTTGAATTTTAACAGCAATACAGAACTTAGAGCATAGAAAATGACCTATATGCTAATCTGTATGTTAATATTCCTAGTGAGCATGAATACCAGCTTGGGTTACTAACACAGTCAATAAAGTATAGATAAATTTCACTAATTAAGGAAGTGGTATTGTTTTCTCTGTCTCCATTTTTATACACACACACACATATATATATATATATATATATATATATATATATATATATGTGTGTGTGTGTGTGTATAGGGTCTATATTAAAATCTCGAAGTCTGACAATATCGAATACAATATTGTCGACACGAGAATACCGAAAGCGCACTATATCGAACTTTTAAATGGAAAATCTCTGTAGGGGGGATTTCCGTTTACTTCAAAGTAGTGCATTCTTGGAGTTGGTATATTTAAGTAGGAGGTGTGTGGGAGGTGCAGGGGGGCTTGCCTCCCTGCCTACACACTATTTAGTTTTTTTTTTTAATTTAGTATTTTTATTTTTATTTCAGTGGTTTAAGACTTTGATCACTAAAGTTCGATCTTTAGTGATTCGAAGTTTTAAACCTTCGAGATTATTATATAGACCCATATATATATATATATATATATATATATATATATATATATATGTCTATGTATATAGAAAGACTGTTCACACTTATCCTCTTGGTAGGTTAGTTATCAGATAGAAGCAAGCAAATTGCTACTAACTGATCTGCATACAGCAAGTTCAGTGAAAGACAAACATCTGCATGACTTTCATATTCAGCCAGTGCATCTATGGATTAGTTATCATTTTAATCTGCTTGTTGATCTAACAATCCAGCAATAGTTTCAGCTAGAATGTAATACACAGATGTAATAAGTAAGAATGTTCATATGATTATCATGATATTCCTTTTCCTGGAATTATTTCTTTTATAGCTTTTTGTTGCCTGTACATGAGTAATGAAATATAACAATGCACTTGCTATTGTTTATAGAATGGAAACTATTGAGGGATATTATAAGTTCCCAAATCATATTTAAAAGGCATCTATTTTACTAAATTAGTGGCGTCACAACCAGAAGCTTATTTTTTTTATTTTTGTTACATGTACATTACAAATAAATTCTCTTTCCCAATTTTAAAATGTATATTTGTGTAACTAATCACAAGCTGGATAATGCCAGTGCTGACAAAAAATGTGTGTATGTGTGCACATGTATCTAAGTGTGTGTGTGTGTGTGTGTGTGTGTGTGTGTGTGTGTGTGTGTATCTACATGGGGATTGTCGATAGTCATTTTTGTCAAACTAATTTGAGTCTGAAGAGATAGACTGCACCCCTTAGTACTTGATTCTTTTTTTGTCAATTAGTAACTTCATGTAAGTCATGCAGATGAAAGCATGTATGTTTTTATATTATATATAATTTGTTATAATTATTTAAACTGCAGATGTTTTTGTTATATTGTTGATTATTGTAAAATTGTTGGTCTTAAAATGTTTTGTAATAATTTGGAGCTTTCCTCCCTGGGCCTCCTCTGAAAATGAGCTTCTACCCAGTCGAACTTTGCTGGTAATCAAATGTCAGTAAACAAAATAAATAAATATATACTTCATTCACTTCATTGAATATCACAAATGACTACAGTTACATCATTGTCTCGCGGTAGTGGTGCTGCGGTAGCGTTGTCACCTCACAGCAAGACATTGTCCCGTTCGATTCTCAGCTAGAGCGTCTTCTGTGTGGAGGCATGCATGAATGAGCGTGCCTTCGTTGAAGGTTGTGCGTCAGGGCTGGTAACTCGGCACGTAAAAATCCACTACCAAACATTAGCGGACCGGAGTTCCGCTGTGGCGACCCCTAACCGGGATAAGCCGAAAGACACAACAACTACAGTTACATCACTGGATCATGATTAAATGCCCATACATCAAATTGCCATACAAATGTGGATACTCTACCCCTTTAAATGCTGGAAGCTGCATTCAAGAAATAAAATATAATTGTTTTTTTTTTTTTTTTTTTTTTTTGTGTGGTATCTACCCAAGAACCAGGGTTTCACCCAAGCTTTTTCAGTGCTGAGGGATTCTACTTCAGAATTTATATTATAGAAAAATATGAATGCATGAATCACTTTTAAAAATCTTAGTTAATTACTTAATTACAATATATAATAAAAGTAGACACACAGCATTATATGACATCTGGTGACAGATTGTGGAACAACATCCAACATTTATTAAAATTCCTCATTTAAACCAGGCTTTAACAAAGCCACTAAATTAACTATTCATTTCTCGTTCTGTTGTAATATCAATGATACTTTTTGTGATCTTGCCATTTTCAAACACTCTGGAAAAACTAAAATAGAAATCTATCCAAGCTAGATTTTCCATTGAGTGAGACCTTAAAAACCCTTGTATTAGAGGTAACATGGGATACATGCCAATGACCCTTAAAGGACATGAAGTGATTCCGCTATATGGCAGTTCTGAATGCCCATGGCTTTTTTTCTTTTTAGGTCTGTCATGGAGAAAGTCAGGCCAATAAAACCAAACCCACTAGTTGTGGACATGCATGTTTCAGTCTTATTACGGCCTTGTCAGGGCAACATAAGTGGACTGTTTGTCTAACTTTGGAAACACAGGATTGTCGTACCCAGCTGATGTCCATAACCATTAGGGTATCTACAAAGTATCCCAACTAACAAACCAAAACAATGAGTAACAAGGTCACATCGACAGTTCAGTCAGTAAAAATTAAAATAAGAATCTAGCCAAGCTAGATTTTCCACTGTGTGATTCCTTAATACCTCTTGTATTACAGGTAACATGGGATATATGCAAATGACCTCTTAATGGCATCTGGTGTTTCAGTTATATGGCAGTTCTGAATGCCCATGACTTTTTTCCCTTTTAAGTCTGTTATGGACAAATTCAGGCCAATAAAGCCAAATCCCACTAGCTGTGGACATGCATGTTTCAGCCTTCTTATGGCCTTGTCAGCACAGCTTAATGGTTATGGACCTCTAGATATGTATAAGCTTTAACTACTCTACCTTCCCAAAGTTAAAATTCAAAAAAAATATGTCTGCACTGGTGATTACTATATCTTTATTTTGTTGTAATACATATAAAGCCTCTCTCTCTCTTGAAAAAATTATGGGAACATTTTTTTAAAAAATATAGATTCATTCTGCACTAGTTCCTTCATCATCAGATTTTCAAAAATATGCACTGAAGGGTGGTAGGGTGGATTAAAATCCTATTTATAAAATGTAAATTATCCACTTTCTCCATTAACTGCTGCATGAGTTTTTAAGCAATACATTAAATTAAGCCTCCTGCTAAAAGACCCAGGGAACACACAATAGTGGGGGAAGGAGAGTTTCCTAGTAGCCACTAGTATGAAACCTTGCTCCATCTGATCACTGCTGTTTGAACATCCTGACTTTTGACATAAATACTGTCTTTGGCGAAATTCTACCAAAACGTAGTTTGAATTAGGTTAGTGAACTCATATATTTATGTGTAGTTTGTGGAATTCAAACCATTTTCTAAAGAGTTACTATGACAAATGTTTTGGAACTTATTTACATTCTTTCAATGTTATAAGCACTGCTAGATGCATTCACATACCTTTGAACAAAACATCTGTGAAAATGAGTGTTCTTTTTTTTGCATCTTTTTTGTTACCTGCGAATGAGTAATGAAGTATACAAATGGTATCCCTGTTGCTGAAAAATAGAAACTGTTGCAGGATACTTTAAGTACTCACATTATGTATAAAATACACCATTTTACTGAATGACTGGTGTCACACCTGGAAGCTTAATTTATACAGTTATGACTACCAAAGTACAGTGTTGTAGAAAAACTGAATATGTAGCGGAACACACCAGTACTGCCACCATGGTCAGGAACATAAATGAGAATTACTTAAAATGATAAAACTTTAATGCTTTTTTATTTTAAAATATAAAAAACTGATAAGCACTTTCGGATTTCTAATGTATCCTTCATCAGATCTACTAATTCCAACAATGATGTCATTTTTAAAGTCTTAGCGACCAATCAAACTCATCTCATCAACCTACGCCCTGTAAAGGCTGGTTTTAATTCAGAGAAATATGGTCGCCCTTGATTTCCACGTATGGCCATAATCTGTTCTTACATATCTTGTATCTCATGAACATTATATCCTCTTTGTTGGAACCGAGCACCCATTACACCCACTCAATTATATCAGAAGGAATGCTGGAGGAATAATATTCTTTCAAGATCCAGCATGCATCCAAAACATGTCTATTAATATATCTCTGTTTATACCTGTCTGATTGAATTCATTGAATTCTGCTTTAATGTATATTTTCTGTATATATTTCTATGATCAAACAAACTAGATTCCTGCTTTTATGTATATATTCTGTATATGTTACTGTTTTTACTATCTGTAACACTATTTCTACTTCTGCACCAGTCAGTGTTTATATTTTTTCTGTATCTGTGTTCTTGTTGGAGCGTTTCTCCCCGGGCCTTCACTGAAAATGGACTCTTTTAGAACCAGTGGACTTTTCCGGTAAACAAATGCAATAAATAAATAAATATAATAATGTGCTGAAAGGACAGCTGTTGAGAACATCCAGACTACATACTAAGGAGATGGAATTCATGGAAGCTATGGGACCATATTTCTCCGAATTAAACAATGAGCAAGTGATGAACAATGCAAATGTAAAAAACAAGAAAACGAAGAATAGATGACAACTTAGGATGACTTTAACATATTCAAGTGATACCCACTATATCAGCAAAATAATCAAGAATAACTGGAACATTTTAACATCAGTTGAAGAGATAAAAGGGATTGTAAAGGAGAAACCACATTTTGTGTTCAAGAATAATCGTAGCCGTAAACTGATGCTATGTTACAAAATAAGGAAACCAATACAGACTGTATACCATAGACGTGGTATTTATCCATGTCGCCGGTGCACTAGCTGTAAATATGTATCCAAGGAACGTGAATTTATTCATCCAATTTTGATAGAAGATATATGTCGAATTTGTATGCTGATTGTACTACTGGGAATGTGATCTACCTTGCCACCTGTGACCCTTGTGACAATTTTTATGTAGGGAAGACTATTAGACAATTGAAGGAAAGAATATCCAAGCATGTAAGTGATGTTCACTTGGAATACCTTAAAAATCCCCTAGCAAACATGTAAAAGAGAACTGAGGACACAGATTTTATTTTAGAGTCTTACAGGTGATCAAGGAAAATTCACTAGGAGGTGATGCTAATAATAGGACTGAATTAGCAGATATGTCATGGATCTGAGCTTTACAAGCAGATAAATCTCCCAGTTTAAATTCAAACGTCCCGCTAAAACCAGCCCTTAGGAGGAGGAGTAGGTTGAGGAGATGAGTTTGATTGGTTGTTAAGACTTTAAAAAAGATATCATTGTTGGAATTAGCAGATCTGATAAGGGATACGTTAGAAATCCAAAAGCGCTTATCAGTTTTTTTATATTTTAAAATAACAAGCATTAAAATTTTACCATTTTAAATAATTCTCGTTTATATTCCATACTATGATGACAGTACTGGTGTGATACACTGTGTGTGTGTGTGTGTGTGTGTGTGTGTGTGTGTGTGTGTGTGTGTGTGTGTGTGTGTGTGTGTGTGTATATATATATATATATATATATATATATATATATATATAAAAAAATATATATATATATATATATATATATATATATATATATAGCTATACTTCTATATCCTGAAAGCTCACATTACAGAAGACCAGAAAACTGAGACCAAAAGTACGAAACAACAATATACAAAACATATGGGACACTGACTCCCAAAATACTGAAAAATAACAACCCAAACAGAAACCTACCACCCTAAACCACAAAACACAAACTGAATCATACAAAGTAAACAACTGCTGACTTCTCTAGGCTTAAACAGGGGGTCAAGCCCCCCTGCACCTCCCACACCCCCTGCAAATTTAATATACTAACTCCGAGATCACCCTACAGTGGATGAAAGGTAAATTCCTCAATCTCCACTGTACCGCGATCTCCATAATACATATCCAAACACTTTCAAACACAGGTACCTCTCCCTTCCCTACAAACCTGCATCCTACCAACACAAACACATCCACCATCACTCATTTTTCCCAGTACCGCAAACAACATTCACACAACATGCTGTGACACACACAACTCCCACACTCAGCAATAAAATCTGTACCTAACAACTTTAAAAATACAAAAACCTCAAAAAGTACCTTCAACAGCACACCTAATGCCTGGCATGTACATTACCTGAAATGTACCACGTCTTAAAGGGATTCCACACCACTCACCCAGAGCACAATGCCTACCTTCACAAATTTGGTATTCTGTCACTTAAAATTCTGCACTTTCAGTATTTTCAGTGCTCGGTCTTTTGGTCTTCCATAATATGAGCTGTCGGGATATAGAAGTAGACCCACACACACACACACACACACACATATATATATATATATATATATATATATATATATATATATATATATATATATATGTATATATATATATATATGCTAATATACATTAATATAAGTAGAGAATTTAAACTGTTTTAACTGCTTTTTTATAAAAATCCTAAACTAATAGTCTGCTCCATGGAGCAGGTTACAAGGATGGAGATGTGGTGCAGTCCAATAGAAAGGCTGGCCACACAGCAACTGGAATCTTTTTATTGGTATATGCTCAAGTTACAACAGGCACATTGGCTGGGCTGTCCAATCAATGTGCTTGTTTTTGAAATGTAGTGAGCCTGTATTGTGTAATGGAAGATAATCTATTCCAAATTTTTGGGATAACAGTAATAATATAGTTACCCCTCATGGCAGATTGATGCTTGATGATAACATGTATGTTTTTGTGTTTAAATGTCAAAGTTTTATTGCATATAGTTAAGTTAAGCATTGCATATAAAAGATCATCATTGAATGCTTTGAATACTATTACTTTCCCTCTATAATATGTGTACTGGAGTGAGCACAAGTTTAGTTTCCTACATCTCTTAGGATAATCCAAGTCTTTAACATATGGAATATGATTGGTAAATTGGCTTTGAACAGATTCCAGGCAATGCAATTGTAAGTTTGTTCAAATGCAAAATGTGTTATTGTAGTCAAAGAGCATATTTGAGACATTTAAAGTTGGACCAGGTGTCATTCATCTCTGAGAGATGAAAATTTTAGAATAATAGCCATGCAAAGCATAGCTTTACTTTTGACAGAGCTAACTTGCTGATCAAAGGCAAACTTATTATTCATGGTAGCGCCTAAAGATTTAAATCCCTTAACTACTTCCAAGATTGTACTGTTTAGAAATATTGACTGTAAAAGACAAATTTTTCCAGTGAACTGAAATTTACATTTGCCAGAACTAAAAGAAAGATCATATGACTTAGCTATCCTGCAGTAAGGCTTCTTTTAGATAAATGACTGGTGCCAAAATTATCGACTGAAACTAAATGCCAGAAAATGCATTATTTTTGTTTTGTGTGTTATTTGTGGGAAGTCATCTACCGGAGGGAACTACTACATTGACAGTATGGCCCTAACAGTTGACCCAGTTGTTCAAGATTTGGGAAGTTATGTCACCAATGACCCAACTTTCAAACAACATGTGTCCATTGTAAGAAAGTCTTTCTGTGTTATTTACAAAAAGGCAGCAGCATCAAGGATAGACTGGTTTCACTAAAATGAGCATTATCAGTGTCATCTGATGTAACACTGATGATGATGATCATTTGAATGAAGCCAGTTTGTCCTTGTTCATAGGTTCATAGGTGTATACTAGGCTAATGGCTCTGGAGCCTTTACAAGCCTAGCCCATAGGATTACCCTGGCATCGTGCCACCCGACCTTAGTTCCCAGTGCATCTGTCGAGTACAGCCACTGGAGTGATCCTGGGGGGAATTTTCTATTTCCGATCTACTCATCTTTTAGAGTCTGAAAATCACTGAATCTGATATATTTTTTACCTTTTTAGAATGCGAGATGATCTTGGTCTCAATCAAGTAATTATTAATAAAGTTTTGCTCTTTTGACTATTAAAAAAAATCATGTAGGAAGAGACAGGGAACATATAGTTGGAGGAGGACATCAGAGAAAAGAGCCCCATTAGATCTATATTTGCAGCCACAGAGGAAGAATCATGTTAGCATTCTCACATAACAATGAGAGTGGAGAGCTACAGGTTAAAGGGAGCACTGTTCTAAGGAAGGAGTGAGATAGCTAGCCTTAGGTGGAGAGGAATAGGCCTAGGAAGATCATCTGTCCTGCATATCAGCAGAATGGAAATGGTATGTAAAATAGTACCATACAACTAAATTATTAAGTATTCAGAATTTAGCAAGGCACTTAAAGTATCAGTTCATGTCTTCTTTATATAATTATAAAAGCTAAAACTTAACAAGGATGTCACATTAAAGTAGGTAGTACCTAGTCATCAGACAGGGCATAAAATATGTGTAATCTGAGGGGAAATGGAAAAAATAAGTGATAAGGAACAATGTCTTCGGATATGATTCACTTGATGAAGTCAGTTTGTAACAAACCTCCAGAGGATGAGTCCAGTTCGGTGGGGAAAAAAATGATAAGATTACCCCTGCAGCTCCTATGCGGGTGACGGGTCTATGTGATATCATTGAACGGTAACGTTGTCGAACGTCATCTCATCAACAATGCAGGCCATTGAGCCATTCTGACTGAGATCATACTATGGCAGGGATCAGGAAATTTGCCCTTTCCTTGTTGTAGTGCGAGCTCAGAGTTGGTATATATAGTTAGCGGGGGGGGTGTTCAATAGCCTACATTGTTGATGAGATGATGTTCGACAATGTGGCCATTCGATGATATCACATAGACCCCTTCCATGCAGCCCTCCACACTCGCATGGTTAATATAAGTAACAATGAGGTCACAAAACAGCTGTAAGCTATGAAACAGACAAATAGGAACCAGTTCATTGAGTTAGACTTGTCAGATTGTGGGTCACTAAAAAGGGGCTTGATTGTTCAACTAAATACCATTCAGTTTTTGTTCCCATGGAATGAATTAAAACATATTAGTAGGATATATAGGTCAGCAGACATTTATTTGTTATTTTCAGATGTTATAGAGAAAAATAATCTCTTCTGTGGAAGAGGGATCAATGCATGGTGGAATTACTCCTAAACCATGCAGAATAATGACTTAACAGTTAATATATTATATTATTTCTGCAGAATGCAGGAAATGTTGCCTCCTGTTGATGTAAGAAGTATTTGATAAAATGCATTGCAGTTTTTATTTATCTGTCTATGTAGTCATTTTTGTTTGATGGTTGATTGTATAGGTGGGCTGGTCCAAGGATCCTTTTTGGACATGATCCAGACTATTGGTGTATGACATATACATGAAACTTCATGCAGTACATTGAATACATGTTAGCATCTGTAGCGAGCATGTATACTATATATTAGCAAGTCTGATACCAAATGTATTTCTATATGAGCTTCATAATGTATGAAGGGTTATGCTAATAGTGTAGTAACTAGATATAATCTACTGTATCACTGAGTTACCATCATTTAATGTATCAAAAATTTATTGCTAAAATATGGAGTTACTGATAAGCTGCATGGAGTTTCTAAACATTATCAGACATTTGAGCTAAGGTAGAAGTTATGTAATAAAAGAAGATAATACATAATGTAACACAAACAAATTGTAGATCTGAAGTAGTTATTTAATTTGCTCTGCAACCTGTGGATATCAGATCCGATCTCGGATCCGAGCCGGCAGCTTCACAAGCTACAAGATCCAAGCTCCTAGCTCCTCCCCCCTACCCATAATCCCCTGCCACTAACTGTATCACCTCAGATCGTTTTTGCCGCGGCTGAAGACAGCTACTTTTTGAAGAGCTCCTTAGCTAAATTGGTGAGACTGTTCCTTTTTCTCTTAGAGAAAAGCTTTTTCTCAGAGTTTGATTGTTGTGTGTTTGTTTAGTGTCCCTATAGACAGTATCGTTAATTAAATAGTTTTTTTTGTGTAGTAGTGTTAGTTTTCTGTGTCCACCCCTCCCCCACTTAGTGTTTGGGTGTGCGTGTATTTGTGGTAATGGCTGAAGGGCCCAAGGCCGTTTTTTCAAAATGTACTGAGTGTGGCCATAAGCTTTCTCCTGCTGATGGCCACACTCAGTGCGTTTTATGCCTGGGGGTGGCCCATTTATCAACGGCTTGCCAAATCTGTGCAGCCTTTAACCCCCGGCACTTAGGGACAGGAAGAATAAGCTGATCCTGGCGGGCTTACTCCCCCAGGATTCGGCTGCTTCTTCCTCCCCCTCCAAGGCTCAGGCTGTCTCCTCAGCCTCAGTGCCTTCCGCTCCCCCTGCTCAACCGGGGACTCAACCTCCCGCTTTGGGTTTGAGTTTGGGGGACTCTGGTATCTCTTCCTCTAAAGAGAAGAGGCACAAAGTTAACGAGAGACACCGGTCTCAAAAAAGGCGGGCTGAGACTCAACCCTCAGCCCCGCCATCTAAGCTGGCTAGCTCTCCCTCGAGGGTTTCCAGATTCTCCCCCTCTCGGCTCCGCTCACTGCTTTCGCCGAGGGGAGTACCGGTCTCCCTCGAGGTCATCGAGGCGACCCTCCCGGCCTGCCTCGACGACTTCCTCCAGGTTGACCAGGAGCCTCACCGACACAGATATGGATCGGATGATGCGTCGATTCTTGCAGACCCAAATGCAGATGGGGGTGCTCTTGCCCCCCCCCAGGGGGGGAGTGCGGCCTCTGTCTTCGCTCCGATCACTCCTTTTCCAACCTGTTTTCGGGTTTTGGAGTCATCGGAGCCGGGGATTCGTCGGCGCCGATAGCTCCGGTCTCTTCGACGCCGACCATACCCTCTAGTATTTCGAATCCGAGTTCTCGGGGCCGAGGGCCGACCGTTGGATCCGGGGGAGTTGATGTGTCTTCGGCGCCGTTGAGGTCGGAGCACACTTCTCTCTTGTATCCGACCGCATTGGCTCCGACTCCGGTCCCTACCTCGGAGCCGAGGAGATTGCTCTCGGAGCCTGGGGAGAGTAGTTCTCCTTCGGCTTTTGAGGTAGTGGAGAGGATGCTGTCGAGGTCCCCCAGGTCCCCGGTCCGGGCTTCGGATCCTCCCGCAACCCCGCTGCATATGGGTCTATCCTCCGTCATCCGTCCATTGGGACAGCCTGCCCAAGCCCTCCAGCCGGTTCCCGTGGAGGAACAGGAAGCCATTGACAAGCCCTCCTCGGACAGTCCCACCGAGGAGGTCCCTCGTAAACGGAGGTGTAAAAGGAGGCACCTGGACTCCCCTGAGTCCATCACCACAGACACGGATTTGGATGAAACGGAAGGTTTCCCAAGATCACCCCCCCGAGGATGTCTCCTTCGGAGACATCATGGAGATTTTGCGTATTAGAGGGGGGATGGTCTGCCCAAAAACCTTCCGTGGATGAATCCGTGTTCCTGGAGGCGTTTGAGGCAGGCCCGTCTACCTCCTGGGTGTCCCCTCCGGCTGACCCCCTGGTAGACCTTATTACTACCAGGGTGTGGAAGGAGCCCGACCCCATGGAGCCAATCCTGAGACGGCCCGACAAAGTCCTTAGCCCCCATCAGATAGACAGTCGTGGGCCAAGGGGTCTCCGGCCGATGCCATGTTGGTGGCGGCTGCCACGAAGAGAGAACTCGCCTAAGAGAGTTCTTCGGTCCACCCGCCTGATAAGGAATCTTGGGCACTGGACCGCATTGGGAAACGGATGTTTGCTTCAGCGATCTTCTGTGTGAGGGCGCTGAATTATATGGCACATACCATTAGGCTATAGCGAGACTTGATTAAAGAATACGCTGCAGCCCCCCCGAAGTCCATGTCGGTCGAGGACAAGAATGTGTTTTCGACTCGTATGGCCACTCTAAAATCCATATCTAACACGTCCATGCGGCTACTCTCTCATGCAACAGAGGGAGCCGCTAGGGCCAGTGGAGCCGGGGTCGTCTTGCGGCGTCACGCCTGGCTTCGCCTTTGCAATTTCACGGAACCCTTCAAGGCGTCCTTCGTGAATGCGCCCTTTGATGGGCCTTCGCTTTTTGGCAAGACCGTTCACGAAACGCTGGTCCAAAGCGAGAAGGATGGGAAGACGCTGTCTGCCGTCGGGGTCTGCTTCTCTAATCCTCAATGATCCTTCTCAAGGAATCAGAGGGGACAAAAGAAGCTGTGGTTCCGCAAGTCTCAGCAATCCCATCCAGCTTCGGACCCCTTGTCCTCCAGAGGCAGAGGAGGACAAGGTGGACGCCGGCTCAGAGGCAGAGGGGGGGCCGCATAATTTCGGGTCTAGAGAGTCTTTCTCGGACAGACCCGCGCAGCAGCCCTGAGGGCTTACCCGACTGTCCATCTCTGGAGGCAGTTGGGGGGCGGTTGACGGAGCATCTGTCAAATTGGGAGTCCATTACGACAGATCGATGGGTGCTCCGCGTCATATCCAGAGGTTACTCCATTCCCTTCCTAAGCCTTCCCCCTACAAGCAGACGCCTCCCTGATGTTCCACGCGATCAGGGAGAGGCAGCGGCTTCAGAGGTTTCGAAGTTGCTAAGAAAAAGAACCATCCAGCCCGTCCCCCCAGATCAGTCCGGATTGGGTTATTACTCCAGGTTCTTTTTAGTGCCAGAGAAGATGGGGGACCTGAGACCCATCCTAGACTTGTCCGCTCTGAACCTGTTCATCCCCAAGGAAAAATTCCGGATGGTCACACTTCAATCAATTCTCCCCTTGCTGCAGGAGAACGACTGGATGTGCTCTATAGACCTCAAGGATGCGTACTACCACATATTGATGGACAGACGATCCAGAAGGTTTCTCCGCTTCCGGCTGGGAGTCAGTCATTATCAGTTCAGGGTTCTTCTGTTCAGCCTCACCTCAGCCCCCAGGGTGTTCACCAAGGTCATGGCAGTGGTTGCAGCCCACCTGAGACTTCAGGGCATTCAGGTTTTCCTGTACCCAGACGACTGGCTCCTTACCGCCGCCAACAGGCATCAACTCTGCGTTGCAAGAGATTACGCTCTGACTCTTGCCCAGAGTCTAGGCATCTCAGTGAATCTTCAAAAATCCTTCCTTCGCCCCGTACAAGTCTTAGAGGTCATAGGGGCCAGATTGGATACCCGTGCTTCTCGAGCCTTTCTGACGTCGGACAGGCTGAGCAGCTTGTTGCTTCAGGTGCTTACTCTTCTTCAGAACCAAGCTTCTGCAGCGGAGTTAGTCCTGAGGGCACTAGGGTCTATGGCAGTGGCAATTGGTCTATCCCTTCATGCACGCCTGCGAATGCGGGTTTTACAATGGACCCTCCAGGTTCAGTGGTCGCTATTACTCCACCCATTAAGCTCCCCGATTCCACTGGCAGAGTTTGCAGGGATTCCCATCTTTGCTGGCTTCACTCTCGAGAGCTGAGGCAAGGGAGACCCTTTGTGATTCCCCCGCCCCAAGCCACATTGACCACGGATGCTTCTCATCTCGGTTGGGGGAGGGCATTGTTCGGGGAGAACCGTCCAAGGCACGTGGACTTCCCTAGAGACTGCTCTGCATATCAATGTCCTAGAGATGAGGGCGGTGCTTCTAGCGTTGCAAGCTGTCCATGACCTTCTTCCTCTGGGGACTATTGCAATCCAGACAGACAATATGTCGGTAGTCTGGTACATAAACAAACAGGGGGGGAACCAGGTCTTATCCCCTTTGTTGAGAAGCTATGAGAGTGTGGGAATGGGCGATATCCACCAACCGCTTTCTAGTAGGAACGCACATTCTGGGACGGTCCAACATATTAGCGAACAAACTGAGTCGGATAATTCTCACTCCGTATGAGTGGTCTCTCAATCCATCAGTTGCGAAGCAAATCTTCCGCAAGTGGGGTTGGCCTCGCTGCGATCTTTTTGCTTCTCCATTAAACACAAAATGCAGCGAGTACTTTGCAATACTTCCCCCCGAGGGGGAGACTCCCAGAGATGCTCTTGTTCATGCTTGGCCTCCCGGTCTTCTTTATGCTTACCCTCCCCTTCCGCTTATGACAAAGTTCATACAGAAAGCCTCTCGGTTGGGGAGCAGAGTTATCCTCATAGCCCCATTCTGGCCTTGCCAGATCTGGTTCCCATATCTGCGGTCTCACAGTTTAACTCCCCCTTGGATACTGGAACCCATTCCAGACCTGATTTCACATCCCGCAGGATGTCAAACCCCGAACCTGGTAAACCTCAAGCTTGCGGCTTGGTTGATCCAGTTCCACTGATGGCTAGGACTCCCGATATCTCATCACCAGTGAAGGCCATTCTGGTAGCGGCTCATAAGCCGGCTACCAGGAAAATATATAATAGCAAGTGGAAACGCTTCTCCATCTGGGCAACAGACAAGGGCCTGGATCCTTTTACAGTTCCTATTCCAACAATCCTGGACTTTCTGTCGCTGATTTTTCGCCAGGGAGCAAGTGCTTCTACGGTTAAGGTGCAGCTAGCAGCCATTTCCCATTTTCATGTGGGAGATGGACTAGGATCATTGGCATCCACAAAGTTATGCAAAACTTTCTTGCGAGGCATCTTTCTTTTGAAACCTCCTGTGAAAATGGTGGTGCCCCCATGGTATTTGACACTAGTCTTGCAAGCCCTGACGAGTTCACCCTTTGAGCCTGCAGCCTCGATTCCTTTAAAATTCTTGTCCTGGAAAACGGCTTTCTTGGTAGCTATTACTTCTGCTAAGAGGGTTTCGGAACTCCAAGCACTGTGTATGAAACCCCCTTATCTCATTTTTCACAGGGATAGAGTGTCTCTCAGGACTAAGCCGTCTTTCTTACCTAAGGTGGCTTCGGAATCAAATATCATTCAATCAATCAATTTGCCCATGTTCTTTCCAAATTTTCAGAATAAGGGAGAGAGTACATATTGCACAGACTGGACGTACACAGGCAACTACGTTTTTACTTGCACAGAACTAAAGATTTTCGCAAGTCTGATCAGTTGTTTGTGTCCTTTGCAAAATCAGCCAGGGGAAGGGCCATTTCTAAAGTGACCCTAGCAAATTGGATTTGTCAATGTATAGTTCAGGGGAATGTATCTTCAGGCAAACCAGCTCCTATGGGAATACACGCTCATTCTACCCGGTCCATCGCCACCTCAGCAGCTTTCTGGTCCAGGGTTCCTTTGGACGACATATGTTCAGCAGCTACCTGGTCCTCTTCTCATACATTCATTTCTCATTATAAACTGGATATGATATCGAGAAGTAGGGCTTCTTTTGGCTCCGCGGTGCTTCGGAATATCCTTCCATAAGGCCACCCAGGTTTATTGTCTATGTAGCTGGGGACTCTGTCCCACAGGTTGCAGAGCAAATGAAGTAACTACTTCAGATAAAGAAGTTATGTACTCACCATAACGTTCCATCTGAGTAGGTACTTCATTTGTCTGCAACCGTCCCCCCCCTGCCATCCCCTTAACCCTTTTTCGGGTTTTTCTGGTCACCTGAAATATTGCTGTCTTGAGGTTAGGTCTTCAGTATACCTCTGTCGAGGTTATGACTTAGATTGGGCAAAATCGATCTGAGATAATACAGTTAGTGGCAGGGGATTATGGGTAGGGGGAAGAGCTAGGAGCTCGGATCTTGTAACTTGTGAAGCTGCCGGCTCAGATCCGAGATCGGATCCGATACCCACAAATTGCAGACAAATGAAGTACCTACTCAGATGGAACGTTATGGTGAGTACATAACTTCTTTTTCTATCTCTGCATCACTTACTGACACAATCATCTTTCAGGTGCTTTGTAAGATCTGTCCAAAATGAAAAAGCATTGTGCATATTCATGACATGCTGTGGCAGATATTCTAAGTGGCATGGAGATTTTCAAAAAAGCTGTTTTGACTATTGCTAAATTGAAGGATGACTTTAAAGTGGTACTGCCCCTTGGGTGAGAGACCTTAGGGAATTAGTTGAAGAATTTAAAATTAGTTTGCAGACAAAATGTTAGGTACTGTCATTTGAATATTAGGATCGCAAGCAAGAGAGTTATTCTTGCTGCAGCTAGAGTCATTTAGCTCTACCAGAGTCAGACAGTAATGCTTCCTGTCATCTGAAAGTGAAATAAAGTGACACATATTACTAGTCATTGTTTAGATAAATTTGGCATTATAAGGTGAATTTAGAGTGATTACTGGATGGATGTATTCTAATGTTATAAATTTATATGAATTGATTTTTGCATTTAATGCTTCAGGAGATGGAATGTGTAGGTAGATGAATTTAAAATTGTTAAGTACACTCTCATTCATTGTTTCTGTGTTATTTAAAATAGATATTTGAATCAAACCATATTCTTAGATATTTTTGAGTCTGTGAAATAATGTTATTAAGAGGGTCTAGAATTGTAACTAGTTTCACATGCCTGAAAATTTGACTAATGCAGGGAAACATCATAGCAGTCTTGACTGAAATGGTTGTTAGCTCTTTGGAGCCAGAACATTTCCATTGTCATTCCCCCGGATTCAGCAAGCCCTGCACGGTGTGCAGGACTAGTGCAGGAGCTCCAGCTGGCAATATGTCTGCCATGCAATCCAGGAATAAGCTGGATGTGCACGAGCGCTCCTGCACTAGTCCTGCACGGACTCAGCTCCTGTATGCAAATTACCCCATTTACAGGAGAAATCCATGCAAATAAGGTGAGTTTGTGATCCAGGAAGCTGGAAGCCGGCCGTGCAGGACTAGTGAAATCTGCAGACATGTACTCCGCCAGTAACAGAGTGCATTTCTACAAACTACAAAACGGAGCCATGACAGCTCCAAATAAAGGGTGGATATTATGTAGAAAGCATGCCAATGGTCAAATATAAGGCCATTGGCGTGGAAAACAGTTGCAAATATAAAAAAAAAATCAACTTTCATTTTTTTTAGCCGATCTCGGCTGTTTAAGAGTAGGGCAGTGGCGGGCAAATGGGATCAGGTGAAAAATAAGAAAATAAACCTAAAATAAGCATTCTAACCAAAATCACTATTTTGCCATTATACTCATTGGCAGGCAGAAGACAACATGGCCAGTGAATAGTGGTTGCTAAGGGGGAGGCTCAGTGTGGGACCTGTAACTATGCATCAGCAGAGAATCCTATGCAAATGAGGGGAATGATACTGAATCCCAGATTTCCCCTGCATGCTAGTCAGCACCCAGCAGCGTAAGAACAGGAATAGCTTGGTGCAAGCCTGTGAGTTAGCTGACATCATAGGGGTGTGTGTCAGGCATACTGTAAGCAGATTGGAGCCCTGTGGCTCGGGTTTGCCCTTAGCTTAGCAGAGCTAAGCAAGGGGGTGTGTCTGAGGCTGCCTAGCACTCTTTACATTTCCTAAGCGGGTGTGCGCGCTGCGCACCGGGTTTTAAATATAAAAAAAAAGTAAACCAGGAAATAGCAGCTCTGTGCATATTTCAGCACTGTGTTTGCGCGGTGTGACCCCGGACTTAAACAGGAAAGCAATGGGAAGGGAAGACAGCAGTAGGAAGTAATCTAGGAGAACTAGCATAGCTGGCAGGTAGCAGACCAGACCAGCCCAGAACACTACTATAAACACTGCAAATACCTATCCCTCTGTTTTTTCCCACATACCCTACACTACTGGTGTATACAAGGGGGGAACTTTTAACAAACAGAAACAAAATTATAGGGGCTGCAATAGCTATCATACAACATGTGGAAGAGGCTGAGGGTGGTGAGGATGTGAATGCTGTCGTCCAACCCACAGTGAGGAGAAGGAGAAGAGTGTACAGACCCAGGGTAACCTATCAGGGGCTATATGAGCTGGAGATAGTGGATTGCTATAGGGTGGACAGGGACCTCCTACAGCAAATTGTTGAGCTGTGCTGGCCATGCCTCACACACACAACTAACAGTGGGGAACCCATCCCAGTGGATACCAAGGTATGTGTAGGCCTAAGAATACTAGCTACAGGTACCTTCCAAAGGCCAACTGGGGATATCATGGGGATCTCACAGGCATCAGCATCCAGGCTACTCCACCAGTTCCTGGATGCCATGTCAGCAAATGCCAGTGAGTACGTATATTTCCCCAAAACATGTGAGGTGTTGGCCAGCGATATGCATCTCTAACACCAATTAGCAGAATACCCTGAGGTAGTGGGTGCTATAGACTGCATGCACATATGCATCAAAGCACCAACCGGTGAGCGGGGTAGGGTCTACATCAACCGCAAGGGCTTCCCCTCCATCAGCTGCCAGGTCATGTGCGATGCCCAGGGCATAATAATGAATGTGTGCGCTGGCTGCCCTGGAAGCTATCACAGTTCCCACATCTGGCATCTGAAGCAGCTGTACCAGAGATTTGCCAGTGGGGATTTCCCTTACGGTCACATAGTGGGGGATGGTGGTTACGCACTAGAGCTGTGGCTGATGACACCCATCAGAAATGCACACACACCCGAACAAGAACTCCATAATGAGCCACATGCACAGACCAGAATCATAACAGAGGTGTGTCTGGGATGCTGAAGTCACGGTTCCGGTGCCTGGACACATCTGGTGGAGCCTTGCAGTACTCACCAGCTACATGTACTCAAATTGTCATTGTATGTGCCATGCTACACAATATGATGCTTCAGAAACAGCTAAAGCAGGAATAGTACAGGGCAGGGCCACACAGCCCCCCACCATTGCCAAGGCCTGCACAGGCACAGAGTGACTCGGAGGAGGAACAACCTGAGCCTGCCCCAGTAGGCATAATGAGGCGTGCCCAGTATGCCCTGGCCTTGGCAAAGAGGCAACGCATAGCACTGACACAGGAGGGACCCAGGGAATGATGCCTCTTTCTGACTCGCACATACAGTAAAAGGGATGCCAAACATGACACTACCTGTGCTCAACCATGTGTAGGGAATGTACTATGTGCATCTGACATAGGCAGCCCTCCAGCACCACCCTCAATACTGGCACACCCACAAGGAAGGCACTCAACTTACCAATTGCCGATTGTAGTAGTATGTGTTGTTACCTGTATCTATGGTATGGATGTGAGCATGCAAGGGAACTGGGTGGCTGAATGGGATGCCAGCAGATAGTAGACACCTATAGTGGCAGCATGAGATCTGTAACAAATACTGGTGTCACCATAGTAGCCAGTACTACACATGGTGACAAAACCCACTGCAGGAAATGTGCTGGGCCGCATGTGTGCTGAGGGTATTGCTACTCAATACTAGAAGTCTAAACCTCAAAATGCACTCACTCGAGGCACTCCTTAGAATGGAGAACATCGACATCTGTGCAGTGACAGAGACCTGGTTCAAGGCTCCAGAGAGTACCCCTGCATTACCAGGCTATAATTCATACCACACCTTTCGGCCACCTAACCTGGACTGAAACACTAAAGGCGGAGGCGTGTCCATATTCCACACCTCCAGGCTAGTTGCTCAGCATAATGCATCCGAGATTATCCAAATGCAACTAACTCTGGGCAAGACCGCAGTCCAAATTGTAGCTTGCTACAGATCCCCACCATGCCCCAGGATTCCCACTCCTCATTTCTTGATACACTGGAAATATTAGGGTACATCCTAACACCCAAATAATGGGTGATTTCAACTACCCCACCATTAACTGGGAAAACTACTCGTGTACCAACTCTTGTGCTCATTTTCTGGAATTCATAAATTCCAATGCCTTGGATCAACTTATCCACACCCCCACCAGGGGCAGCAATATCCTAGACCTGGTTATTACCAACATGGGCAACCGGTGCTCCACACCAGAGCTCAATTCCTCGTTGGTCAGATCCGACCACAAGTTAATCACCCTAGACATCCACATCCCTCCCCTACCCCCCATTAGGGAAACCACAGTAAAAAATTTCTCCAAAGCCAACTTCACACTTCTTAAGACAGAAGTGGCAAACTTCACGATGCCCATGCTGACGGACAATAGAGGTATGACTGCTGAATCCTACACAAATTCACTTTATAAGCACTTACACGAGTGCATGGATCATGCAATCCCTAACAGAACCAAGATGCTATCCTCCAAAAAAAGGAAGCCAATCTGGTGGTCCCCTGCCATAAACAAACTCCACAACAGAAGAAAAAAACTGTTGCAAAAAAGAGTAAAATCCCATGATTGGAGTAACTCCCTGGTCAGCCTCATTAAGAAGCTGAGATCCCTCATAAAATCCTCCAAAGCTAGTTATGAAAACAAAATTGCCACGTACTCTAAAGACAACCACAAAGCATTCTATAGCTATGTCAAAAATCTCAATGGCAACACTCAGATTTGCTCTGAGTTACAGCACAATGGCACTAAATATACAGAACCAACTGATATTGCCAACATCCTGGCAGATAGGTTCAGTGCTAACTTTACTCCCCTGTCATCCCCTAAAGGGCCCGTCTCTACACCAGAAGAATGCAAAGTTCCTGTAATCACTTTTGCAGAGGTAAAAACCACACTTTCCAAAGCCAAGAACACAGCATCCATGGGACCTGACAATATCCCAGGCTGTGTTCTACATGAACTACAGAACGAACTGGCACCCCACCTAAGTACCATGTTCAATCATAGCGTCACCTCAGGCTTTTTGCCCACTGAATGGCACACAGCGACGGTTATCCCACTCCACAAAGGGGGAGCCACCACAGACTCCGGAAACTACTGCCCCATTAGCCTAACGAGCCTAGTCTGCAGGGCTATGGAATGTATCATCATGGAACTTATAAACAATGACATTGGTAATCTCCAAACTCAGGACCCCACCAAGTTCGGGTTTGTAAAAGGCAGATCATGTCTCCTAAACCTGATACACTTCTTTGAAGCAGTCACCAAAGCCGTAGATGAAGGTAAGGTGGTTCACACAGCCTATCTAGATCTCGCCAAGGCTTTCAACACCATCCCCTACTCTGGAATTATAGATAAACTCAATAAACTAGGTATAAATCCCTATGTCACAAGATGGGTTGCCAATTGGCTCACTGGCAGAACCCACACTGTGAAAGTAGCAGACTCCAAATCCAACTTCAGACCAGTGACAAGTGGAGTACCACAGGGTTCAGTCCTGGGTCCTCTCCTGTTTGGTATCTACTTCTCTGAAGTACAGGCTAACACAGAGGGTCTTTGGCTAACGAAGTTCGCAGATGACTGCAAACTAGGAGCCATAATCAAAACTCCAAAAGATGTGGACATCCTACAAAAGGGCCTCACTGAGACAGATGTCTGGTGTCAAAGCCATGGCCTGAAGCTCAATGCCAAAAAGTGCATGGTCATCGCTTTTGGTAAAAACTCTGTACCCATGAACTACCACATAGGCGGTAGTCTACTTAACACCGAACGTGTGATAAGAGACCTTGGAACACAGGTGGACAGTAGTCTCTCCTTTGATAATCACATCGCCACAGTAGTCAGGAAATCCTTCTATGTGGCACACCTCATAACAAAAGGTTTCTCATCCAGGAAAAAAGAGGTCATTGTTCCCCTCTACTCGTCACTCATTAGACCCATTATAGAGTACAATGCCCCTTTTGGTATGTACCTCACAAGACATCTACAACAACTGGAAAGGCCACAGAAATACCTCACAAAGAAGATTACTGGCCTCAAGCAGATGCCCTATGCAGACCATCTCAAAAAACTGCAGCTTTACTCTGTAGCATATCGCCTACTCAGAGGCGATCTCTGCCTAACACACAAAGCTATGTCAAACCCAGAGCTTTTAGACATGCTCCATTTAAAGAAATCCCAATCCCTACGAGCTACACGGTCTAGGGACCTAAACCTTGTCACCACAATAAACAGAACATGCTGGAGGAATAGATTCCTATCCCAGAGACTTCCCATACTCTGGAACAAACTAGCTATCTATATCAAACAAAGCTCCTCATTAGCACTCTTCAAGAAAAATCTTGATGATTGGATGGGAGATAGGAAATTCACTCTGGGGATCACTTCTGTGGCTCTGCTCGACAGTGGCACAGGAAAATTATTTTCTTGGGTGGCGAAAGCCAGGGTACCTTTTGGCTAGGCTTATATAGGCCCTAGGGCTAATAGCCTAGTACCTACCTATGAACCTATGACACACACATGCCAGTCAGGGAGGTTCACATACCCAACAGTCACAGCCAGCAGGACAGGTGTAGACAAATACAAACAAAGGCTGTGCTAAGGCCTCTGAATGATGCCTGTGGGTAACCTCCCCCCCGGCCTACACAGACAGACTACATCAGGTCAGGTAGTGGGATGTTAGTTCTGAAGGTTAGGAAGTCAGAAATTAATATGTAGGTCAATCAAACGTAAGATTTGTAGTGCACTGATATGTCTGTAGTCAGCATCATAGGTTAGAAAACAGAATGAAATGGAGTACCTGACATACCAGTACAGTCATAGCAAATGTGTACAAGTGTCAGGTGTGTCCCCCTCAAATCCTGTATTAGCAATGTAGAAACAGTCAGGTGTGCCCCCCACATCCTATGTAGACATGCAGTAACAGTCAGGTGTGCCCCCCCCCAAAATCCTATGTAGAAATGTAGTAACAGTCAGGTGTGCCCCCCAATCCTGTGTAGCAATGTAGAAACAGTCAGGTGTGCCCCCCATATCCTATGTAGACATGTAGTAACAGTCAGGTGTGCCCCCAATCCTGTGTAGACATGTAACAGTCAGGTGTGCCCCCCAATCCTATGTAGAAATGTAGTAACAGTCAGGTGCATGCCCCCCAATCCTGTGTAGCAATGTAGAAACAGTCAGGTGTGCCCCCCCATATCCTATGCAGACATGTAGTAACATTCAGGTGTGCTTCCAAAATCCTATTTAGACATGTAGTAACAGTCAGGTGTGCCCCTCCAATCCTATGTAGACATGTAGTAATAGTCAGGTGTGCCCCCCAATCCTGTGTAGCAATGTAGAAACAGTCAGGTGTGCCCCCCCTATCCTATGTAGACATGTAGTAACAGTCAGGTGTGCCCCCCTCAATCCTATGTAGAAATGTACTAACAGTCAGGTGTGCCCCCCAAACCTGTGTAGCAATGTGGAAACAGGTGTGCCCCCCATATCCTATGTAGACATGTAGTAACAGTCAGGTGTGCCTCCCCAGTCCTATGTAGAAATGTAGTAACATGTATGTGTAGGTATAATACCAGTGGAGCACAGATGCCCAGAGGTGGCCAAGGTAGCAGGATAGATTGTAGCATTTGTACAGTATGCAGGTATGTGTGTCTTAGGTTGGTGTGTGTTTCATATTGTGTTAGAGTGGTCAGTATGTATGCATGTTGAGGTATGACCTGGTGGCCATTGCCCACTACTGCTGATGACAGGGCCAAGTCCTCACAACTGCAGTGCCAAAAACAATGCCCACCAGTATAACACATGCTAGCAGTAGGCCATTGTAAATGTATGGTGGTAATATGTGTCACCATCTGAAAGATTGACATGGCATGGCTGTTGGGCTAGATATACAAGACATAGGGGAAAGTACCCCAGACATACAGTATATAATATGTAACTGTGAAATAGATACACCCTTGGAATTGTACATACAGGTATGCATTACATTATCTGGGCCTGTAGTAGGGTATACCGGTGTCGTCTGCCCGAAAGGACTGATGTATTGGGAAACAGCTGATGTACCTGCACATGCCAGCATAACTGGAATGCCCCATGCATATCCGTGCATCAGATGCAAGTAGTGTCCATAGCACACATGCACCCAGCTCACCCAAACACGACCCACAGGTACCTCTCTGGTGGTATCCCTGCTGTTGGGAATGGGTACAATATGACCCCCACCTGTATATGGCAATAGCGAAAGACTACAGCATGCAGTGCAGGTGTCCCATGCAGGTGTGTCCCTAGCTGTAGGGAGCACCCTGCCAGCATCCACACCACCTGATCAGTACTGATAGAAAGTATTGGCATGAACACCTATCACACCTATTCTGTCACCCCAGGGGAATATACTGTATGGCGGTCTGGGACTGTAGGACTGACAGAATGCAACGGCCTGCCACAGCTGGCCCACGTCACCACCAAATGGTCTACAGGCCTCTGCCAAAGGCCTGTGTCTCACACGTACTGCCAATGCATGTTATGTCATGGACACCCAAATAACAACATAATACACTCCATATAAGCCATATGCAAGGCCATGTGGATAAACCACAATAACATGTCCACCATGTCCCACTGCATGAACTGTGGACCAACACCAAAACACAGCTGTGATGAAGTGATAACCTTAGGGAAAGTATCAGAGAATGTATGCATAATGTATGGAAGAGAATAGAATAATATAGGGGGTGGGAGCATGGCCAGCATGGAATGTGCAATGTCTGACACACAGCTGTGTGCACACACTATCCTTGGCTGCAAACACATAAATGGGTGGCTACAAACCTGCCCGTACACCACAATAGGGGTAATGTCCTGACTTATGACCCCTGCCTCTGGGTAACCTGTGTGAATCTGTACAGCTGTGAGGTATTGCCACAGCAAGATAAGGCCCATGTTGTCATGTTGATGGATGTACAAGTATGGGATCCTCTGCCAGCACTGTACCAAGATGCTGAACCGGATACACAGACCTAGCAGCAAGTGTCTGCAGCTCCCCCTCCAGAATGGCATAAATTTCCATGAATATGTAGGCATTTACCCACAATACCGGTCACAGCTGCATTCACCCTTGTTCCCCAGGACATCACTGTGAGCAAAAAAAAAGGAAAAAAGCACCAGTCAACTGTAAAGGAGAGGCTTGAGCAAAAAACAATGTAAAAGAAAGAGAGCTTAGCCAAACACACATCTAAGTATTATGCATGACCACTTAATGATGCATAAGAAACACACTTTATTAGAGAGCTCCAGAAAGTAAGTGCTTTCACGATCTCAATAATCACTTCATCAGACTACATTCAAACAAAAATGCACTCACTAATAAATACATTTCAATCAACAATCAATCAGTCATACAATTAGACAATAATTAAATGATTAGACAAGAATAGAAACACTGTAAAAACTTTATAAGGACTATAAAAAATTTTTAAAAACTACTAAAAAAACTTAAAAGTGTATGTTAATGTTTCAAACTCCTTGCTTTAAGGAACGGCTTAAGCGAAACTGCTTCATTAATACCAGGTGATTTATGTGCATTCAACCTAAGAATCCACCTTTGTTCTGCAACTTCAGTGCGATTCTTAATATCACCCCCTCTCATGCCTTCATGCAAGAAGTCCAGGACAAAGAATTTAAAGGAGTGTGAGCTACCTTTATACTCTATGTGTTTGAATAAAGCACTTACTACCTTTTGGTTAACAATATCTCTGCAATGCTCTTGTATGTGTTCTTTGAGCATACGATTTGTTTTCCTCACATAATAAGCATTGCAGGTTATGCAGAACGCAAAATATACTATATGTCTTGTTCTACAATCAGCATAATGTGCCACTTCTATCTCAAAATATGGATCTGAATGGGTGTATTTAATACAGGAATGTACATATCTGCAGGCTGTACAATTCCTACATGTATATGTACCCTTCCTCTGTGAAGTATTGCCTTGTACATTTTTGTCTTTCCCTACAGCATAGCTGACATTTAAGGCTCTTTTTATTCTTAAAGGCAAAATTAGGGGTATCATCCAACAACCCATCAAGATCTTCTATGGTTTTCAAAATATTCCAATTGCATCTAAAAACCTCACAAAAGGTACCAATGTCACCACTGTATGTAATTGGAAATCTGAGTTTATTGTAATTTCCATTGCGTACCTGCGCTGTATGGCCTATTCTCTTAGAGAAGAACGGTCTACCTCTAGAAGTTCTTTCAGTCAGTAGTTCTGATGCATATTTATCAAACATCTTTTTAGCTTAACCTCTTTGCATAAAGTCATTCCCTAAGTTATCAAGAGCCATCTGAAGTTGAGCCTCGTCATTGTGGAGTCTCATTAACCTGAGGATTTGTCCTTTCACCACATTGTTGCCTACAGATCTGGGATGCATACTGTCTCTGTGTAACAGTGCATTTCGTCTAGTGGGTTTTCTATAATACTTGTCTGAATTCCTAACATTTCAGATTTCTGTCACTGTGCGCAAGAATGTCCACCTGACAGTACTCGAGGACATAAAACATCACAGTGTATAACAGTACACATGTCTGAATATCTCTGCTAACATCAGTACCATGTATCAGAAGCAGCACAGACACAATCATCTACAGTACACACTCACTATCCCTTGCACAGTTTGACCCCATATTGTCAAATGATCTACGGATACCCTGCAGAAACAGTTTGCTACCTGTAGGTGTACAACACAAAGGTCTGCACTGGAGTACAAACTACCTCGAATGGATCCACATATTCAGTACAGAAGGGCATACTAGGCATGCTCACACAGTTAGAGAAATGAAGGCAATGTCAGACAACATACTGAAAGGTCATACTGGGCATGCTCATACACTTAAATGAAGCCCATGTCTGCAAACAACAGTGGACCATACATATCTGACAGTTGCAGATGTTAGTGCATACACTCCTCAGTATGCACCAGTCATGCTTTGCACACACATTGGATAGGAATACAGACATATATCCAAGGACAACACACTATAATATGCCAAAAGTAGACATACATAGATGTGTGGAAGAGAGTGTCTGTGACAAAGAGCCATCCGTCATGAGGACTGTCCCACCCAACACACAGTCAAATGTCTATAACCACTTGATGTGTAAATGTCACTCAGTGGAGTAGCCCAGTAATCTCTGTGGCGCGTCCTAAAACTGGGTAATGCTGTAGTTTGATAAACTCATTAGGTAAGAGTTCTAATCCCAGACATGGCAACTGTATGTGTGTGTGTCTGTCTCTGTAGGGAACAATGCTTTTTAGGCTAGTCACCCTCACT
This sequence comes from Protopterus annectens, assembly GCF_019279795.1. Classification (NCBI taxonomy): domain Eukaryota; kingdom Metazoa; phylum Chordata; order Ceratodontiformes; family Protopteridae; genus Protopterus; species Protopterus annectens. Next base: position 465,965,386 of record NC_056750.1, read on the forward strand.
ACAATTCAAATGCCCTACTTTGGCAAGGCTGCTGATGTCATTCACTGTGAAATACACCTTTGTGAAAGGTGCAGCCCAGTAATTTCTGTGGCGCGTCCTATAACTGTGTAATGCTGTAGTGTGATAAACTAGTTAGGTAGGAGTTCTAATCCCAGACATGGCAACTGTGTGTGTGTTTGTGTGCGTGTGTCTCTGTGTAGGGAGCAATGCTTTTTAGGCTAGTCACACACACTACAATTCAAATGCCCCACATTGGCAAGGCTGCTGATGTCATTCACTGTGAAATAAACCTTTGGGAAAGGTGTAGCCCAGTAATCTCTGTGGTGCATCCTATAACAGCGTAATCCCATAGTGTGATATAGTACTTTGGTATTCACTGTGAAATACACCTTAGGGGAAGGAGTACTCCAGTAATCTCCATGGCGTGTCCTATAACTGCGTAATAATGTGTAATAAACTAGTTAGGTAGGAGTTCTAATCTGAGACTTGGCAGGTGTGTGTGTGTGTGTGTGTGTGTGTGTGTGTGTGTGTGTTTGTCATTTGTATCTTGTGGGGAGATGGCTGTGAGTGTGTAACAACTGGACTCATTGTGGAGTGGGTTTTGCAAATTTCTTACATGGTAGCCCTATTATATGTCACGATGTTCACTTTACAAGGATAACAGATGTGAAATAGCCGAGAGGCTGGGGTGGCAATCCATACCCCTACATGTGACATCAAGGCCTGGCGAACACAGTTAGCAACCCCTGTATTACATAGAGAACACTCTCAACCCATGTCTCATACACAAACACACTTGCCTAGGCAACAACTGCTATTTTGGTAGTACGCTGCATATTGCCCACAGATAGTAACCATGGTGTGATTGCAGTGGACGACAGAGGGCATGGCACCCTGTCCATCAGTAAAATATGCATGTACATGCAGACAGTGTGCCTTCACTGTGCTCCCCACTGGACGCCTGCAGCACCTGTGGTGCCATCAAATGTGACCCCACAAAGGACATACCATGCCTTTTACACATGCCCTGTATGGACAGATGCCACTGACACCAGGGAATACCTGTATCATGCTATCAATATAGGTGCAGGGTCAACCTGATGTCCATTACCTGTTCCCAGCACATGAGGCCAGGACAGCCACATCTGATTATAATAATCTGTGTGCACAACATGGACCAGACACCCCAGGTACAGTTCCACATGTCACTGTACATGCATGTGGGACGTGTGCACATCCCAGATAGTGTCCATGTCATGGACTAAAGAACACATGCATGGCAAGCATTGAACAGCAATTGCCACACACAATAGTTACCCAGGTGACTGGATTGTGAATACAGTACCCACCTGTGTGGGCCAATCCAGACACTACACCCCTGCGCCACACTGCAGACCATTGTCATGTGGCTTGATGCCAAGGTATACCCTTCACCTAGCCTTGTATAGCCTTCTGGCGCAGTCACCACTGCACACCCGTGAAGCAATGCACGCATGCATGTCAGTACTGGCACCCTGTGTCTGTGTGTGTACTGTATGATGCTTTTGACCACATTCACACTCACTACAACTCCCATTGGCATACTGAAGTATGCTGTCTGATGTCAGACACCTCCACATGCCCTTTGCCCATATAACCTCCGGATAACCCCTGTGGTGCATATAATACCTGCACAGTACTATATTGTGGCAAACTAGTGAGGAAGTGTATTCCTAACTCTGCCAAGTGTGTCAGTGTGTGTGAGTACCTGAGAGAGAGAGTGCGGCTGTGTTGACGCTGACACCTGTTCATGCAGACAGGCACGTGTACTACACCTACTGTATCGCTACCATATCACTGTTGCAGATGTCACTCACCATCACATATACGTTTGGAGAGTTCCTCAGCATGTAAGCTATGTGGTGCATCCAATAACTGCATAGACATGTGATAGCAATACATAGTCAGGAGTTTGATACCCTGTACTGGTAGGTGTGTGACACAAACATGCTTAGGTTTTACTCTCCCACCCCATCCCTGACTTATCTTTGCCTCTGTTTGCCTCTCTCACTCCCTCTCTGGTGGATGTGGAGAACTACACCTGCTTTGCTTAGGCAGCAGCATGTGTTTTGCAAGTGATGCTCATGATCAGCTGATGGCCTCTGCAGCCCTCTTCTAGCTGGTTGCATGTGGAACACCTGTGGTAACATTCCCATAGCCAGTTCCATGGAAACATACTCCAATATCTAGGAGCATCATGCTGGTGTTGGGCCTTTTCAGTCACTGTGAGCAGGACCTAGATCTTGCATTTGGCAAACAGCATCACAGATAGATTGGGGATTTACCTCTAACAACATACACTGTGGATACAGGCCAGCACACAGGAGGGGGATGTGCCTGACATGACTACAGAATGTAAGTGTTGCTATTCTGCATTTGGAGTAATGTTGGTTTAACAGGGTGTGTGTGGATATGGCTGGTCTACATGTTTTAATACCTGTTATGACAGTGCTATGTTTCTGGGGAGACCCCCATCTGTAGGGTCATCTGCAGACTGGGCAGTGTGTGGTGTCTTTTATTACTTGTGTTACTCACAGAGCACCTATCTGTGAACTGCCGATGCATAGTGTAAGGATTGCAGTCAGTACATGAGAGTTACTGACTTCATATCCCTCATAGGACATATGTTACAACAAACCCTGTTACAGCAGTAAATGTATGAGGTTATCACAGCAACATGTCAATATTGGCCCTGTGTCTGTGCCTCCAACCACAACTCTGTCAACCTTTGTACATACGTCATGCAGTAAGAGGTGCATATGTTCTGTACACCATAATTTATTGACATCATATCTGATAACAAGCCAGTGAGATATCAGACTGCAACACATGTTATGTATAGTAGAGTTTATATTTGAGGACATAACCTGGGCATTCTGTGTTTGTGTGTACAGTATTGAGGTCTGTGTACTTATGGTGATTGTCGACAGTGTGTGTATTGTGAATATGTACCTTGCCCTGTGTACAGACTGTGGTTGATGTCATTGTTCTTGGCCCTGTTCTGTCTGATGTTACATGCTGCTCCACTGTATGTTACCCTATCGGCTTACATGTTTGTAGGGCCAAACACACACATGTCCCATACCACAGACAGGCATCGGACCACACTGTGTAGTGCCCCAGTATATGTAGGGTTAGTGTGTGAGTGGCACATATGAGGATGGTATTGATCATATAGTCCATATACTGTAATATTACGCTAGCTTACCATATGTGGCTGTGTTCACATTGGTTGTGATTATGCACTTTCACACATGTGTCTGTTACTCTGTGCTGTGACATGCCTGTAGAGCCCGCTACATATGCAGGTACATGTGTATTCCCCCATAAGAAATGTAGGCCAGTGTTGTGGCAGTCTGCCTGTAGCCTGCACAGTGCTTTGTTACATGTCTAGCAGCTTAGTGTACTTACCCAGTGTGATGTTATGTCCAGGTATTTGCCAGATGTACTGCTACCAGGCCACCATAACAGTCATGTATGTCAGACAAAGCAGTGGGATGCTGTACAGATGTATGTCACTAACTAGTGGGTAGTATGTGGCTATGCCACCTCTGTACCAGCAGTTATTATGTGTCAGGACAGATGGGGGTGTGTGAATGCATAACCTATGGGGGCAAATGTATACCGGTATTTATGTGATATACCCATCTACATGGCTGTTAACATCCACATTGTCAGGCTTGGTCCACATGTCTTGCTCTGAGGGGTTCTGTGTATACCTCTGGACTGACCAGAGTGTGTCAGACTGTCCACATTTATTGGCCATATCTCTGCTGTAGTCCACAGGATCATTACTGTGCTAGCAGTGGTACAGTACTATGATGTCCTTAGGTTGTCTGTCAGTAGCCAATGGCGCACATATTAAAAGCAGATGTGGCCTCCCACACACAACATGTCTGTGAAGACAATCCCTATTACAGTAGCAGTAGTCTACATATATACCTGCAATACATACCTGACATCCCCTTGCACTTAGAGTTTGGGACTGTTGGGGCTAAGGTAGGGCTCCACTCCATGTTCAGGACATATGTTGAACATACATGTATATATAATTATCCATATATCTATATAGATATATACACATATACATATTGACATACATAGCTGGATATGTATATGTATATATATATATATATATATATATATATATATAGACACTCACATATATACATATACACAGCAATATATGTCTACACATATACAGATAGAGATACATATGCACATATACTTATGGATATCTACATATATATTGACAGTAATAGGTATATCAGAGTAGATATGTATGCACATATAGTTATAGAGATGTACATATATATCTACATAAATAGGCATATCTGTACACATAAGATGTGCATACATATAAAGATATATATAGATATATCTATATATACATACACACACACACACACACACACACATATATATATATATATATATATATATATATATATATCTATATATTTCCAGTTTATTGACCGTGAAAGTCCACTGGACCCAGTGTGCCCATTTTCAGTGGAGGCCCGGGAAAAAAGCTCCAACAAGCAAAATGCAGTAAATATTTATAATACAAGTAAAAAGTAAAAAGCTGGATACAGTTCACAACATATGCTTAATACAAATACTAGATTATTTACAATAAAGAAAGGTATATTTACAATCTTGACATAGGAAGAACATTTCTGATTATAAGAAGTTGGCATTAGAGAACTAGAACCCCAAGGTGATAGACACTTGGGTGCATATATTCCATCGAGTTTAGGAATTAGAGTGCAGGATTGAAGCATTAGCAGAAGGTGGTTAGAAGTACAGCATGGAACCAGAAAGGAGTAAGGGTAGGGGGAGAGCTTGCTAGGTTGGAAGAATGCAGGTGCATTTCAGAATAGAGGAGAGGTAGGAATGAAGCTGTGTTTTATAAAGCTTGTCATATTTTCTATTATTCTTAGGGAAGGAGGGAGAGAATTCCATTTTTGGCTAAGGAAAAAAGAGAGAAGTAGTTGTCCTGGAGGTCGGTTGGGTTTATGTACAGATATTAGGTTTTGCTGTGTAGATCTTAAGAGTTCTGTTTGGTACACAGGGGAGTAGGATGTTTTTTTAGAGCAGGGCATTTGGTGGGGTTGAAGAATAATTTGTGAGTAGTGGTGAGTTGGAGGAAATCCAGATAATTTGGAAGTTCTAGCCAGTCTAGAGAGTTAAGGGCAAGGCAATGATGGGAGGAGGTTTTGGAGTTACTGGCAAATTTGGAGATTTTGTTATAACAATTTTCTAATTTGGATGTAATAGATGCAGATAAGTTGGTTGGAAGGGGGGTGCTATACATCAGGGAGGGGAGGAGGTAAGCGGAGGCAAGAGTACATCTAGTAAGAGATGAGAGAAAGCGGTTATTCCTATAAAGTATGCCCAGTTTTTGGTGTGTTTTTTTTGATGTTTAGAAGTACATGGCTGTCAAATTTTAGGTGTTCATCTATAGTTACACCTAGTAACTTTGCATGGGGGTGACTTCAATAGGAGAGTTATTTTGGCTTAGGATTTGGAAAGAGGTTTTGTCAAAAGAGAAGGATTTTGAAGGAAGGAAGATTAAACTTTTGATTTTGTTAGCGTTTAAGGAGAGATGATTTTGGAGCATCTAGGCTTCAGTTGTTGAGAAGGCAGTTTGGGTCTTTGTTAAGAGTTCAGGGAGGTTAGAGGCAGAACAGACTAAAGTTGAGTTGTCTGCATATTGGATTATTTTGGTATTGGGAATGGCGGAGTGAAAAGTGTTGATGAAGATTTTGAACAGCATTGATCCAAGAATGGATCCTTGGGGTACGCCTGTGAGGGTATGAAGAAAAGGGGAGATGCTTTTCCTCCATTTTACAGCCTGAGCTCTATCAGACAGGTAGCTTGAGAACCAGGAGAGGGTAGTTTGAGAAAGATTTAGGTTTGAGAGATGGCTCAGAAGATGAGTGTGGGAAACAGTATCAAAGGCTTTGGAGAGGTCCAGGAGCACTGTGGATACTATTTCCCCAGAATCTCTGGCATGATTAACTGATCTAGGAAAGAGAGGAGAGCTGTTGTAGTGCTGTGCCCAGGTCAGAAACCATGCTGGGTAGGAGTGAAAAGGTGGTTTTGAGTTAGGAATGGCATTAGTTGCAGATGAATGCATTTTTATAGGATTTTGGAGATAGGGGAGAGGATGGCTATGGGGCAGAAATTTGAGATGTTAGTGTTTTTCCCACCTTTATTAAGAGGGAGAATATAGGCAGTGTGCCAGAGTTTGCGGAAGTATGATTCCTGTATGGACCTATTGGTTAATATACTTATGGGGAATGCAATTCCATCAGCAGCGGATTTAAGAAAAATAGAGGGGATGTTGTCAGGAGCATTAGAGCAATGTTTTAGTTTGGAGAGTTTTCATATATAGGTGGTGGATATGGGTTTAAGGTTGAAGATGGGAGTGGAATTAGAGTTTGTGTAAGCAGGGGTTGTGATGGTAGAAGTATGAGTGTACGAGGGCATGTTTTTGGCAAAATAATTTGTTAGTTCAGATAGAGAGTTAGTAAAGAAAGGATTGAATAGGGAGACTAATTCTTGATCAGATTTATTGGGGTCGGGGCAGGGATTGTTTTGGGTACCTTGGTTGAAGAGAGAATTTATAGATTTCCAGAATTATTTGGGGTTCATAGTATGGTTGGACTGGAGTTTGATAAAGTAGGATTTTTTGTCTCTGAGGATTAGTTTGTTTGAGATGTTGCAAAGCTGTTTGTACTGAAGTAAGGTTTCAGGGAGTTTATTTTTTTGATAAAGTTTCCAGGATTTGTCCCTTTGATGCATTAGTGTTCTAGTATCTTTTGTGAGCCATGGGGCAGAGTTGTTTTTTATTCTTTTTGTCTAGTTGATGCTATACTATTTAAAATATCTAGAAAGGTGGAATTAAAGTGGTCAGCGGCATCATCGAGAGGAATTGTCTTTAGAATGTTTCAGTTTATTAGTTTGAGGGAGTTAGAGAATAGGCTAGGGTTGAAATTACTAAGGTTTTTGTGTGTGGATGTAGTGATGTTGTAGAAGGGAAGAACAGGTAGAGCGATGGGCATAAGCTGGGAGGTGGTCACTGATAGAGTCAGGAATTGTGCCTGAGTTTGTAATTTTATTTGGATGGGTTGTTAGAATCCAGTCAAGGATAGAGCCTGGAGGAGTGGTTTTATTTGGTCTAGTAATAGAATGAATTATTTGGGTAAAGTTAAAGAGATTAATAGATTGAGTAGGAATAGAGTTATTGATGTCTTCTAGTATGTAAGTCTCATTATTTATGTTGGTAGAGGCCCATAGAAGGATATTTTCCAGAATTGGGATATTGTTTCCAGGAGGGGATATATAGGGTGATGATGCAGATACTTTTGTGGTTATTCATTTTAAGTAAGCAGGCCACTATTTCAGGATTACCAAACTGAGGAATTTCATTAGGGTAGGGGATAATGGAGAGCAAGTTGGAATAGATTAATGCAACACCACCATCTTTTTTGGGTGTGCGATCGCACCTAAGGGCTTAGAAGCCTGGGGGTAGTATTTCAGAGTCTGAGATATGGAGCTTAAGCCATGTCTCAGTGACGGCAACAATGTGTGGTTGGTTATGGCTTAGCCAGGCTTGAAAAATGGATGCTTTGTTGCAGAGACTTTGGGCATTGAGAGTAAAGATTTGAAGAGCTTTATGGGTGGGGGAGGTTTTGTGAGAAGAGGGAGTAGGACCAGGGTTGGGGTGAATATCACCTCCTAGGTAGAGATTGTTGGGAAGTGAGAGTGCGATGGATTTAAGATTTTATTTTATCGAATAAGGAAAAGTATAGGATGAGCTTTGTCATTCAGAGTTTAGATGTGGTTGGCATAATTCGTACGTTGAAGTAATGTAGGAAGTTAGGTTGTATCAGAGAGGGGGAGATGGAGTAGAAGCTTCTTTTGATGGAGTGGTGGTGCATATGTAGTTGGGAGTGGGGGGAAGGAGTGAACTAAGGGGGGAGATATAGAATAGGAGGTAGCAAGGTGTAGGGGTATGAGACATAATAGGAAGGTTAGAGGGGTAGGGAGAGTTTTGAAGAGTAATGAGGTCATTTATGGAAAATATATAGGTGTAAGATAGGGAAATAGGGTTTAGCTTGTCTTTTAGTGTTGGAAAGTAAAGTTGAAGGGGAGAGGTGAGACTAATAGGGGTAGAGGAGGGGTGAAATTAAATGAGATGTGTGAGATTGATTGTGAGTAATTAAATGGAGGGCTTACAATGTGAATTGTCTGATTGGATAATGTATGGTAAGGGGTGGGTGAGTAATTAAAGGGAGGGGATTACAATATGAGTTGTTGTGGGATTGGATAGAGGATGATAAGGGGTAGGGACAATGGCTAGAATGAAAGTAGGAGTAGTGGGGGCGGGTGGGAAATGCGGGCAGGGTAGGGGAGCGTAGTGAAGCCAGAGCGTAGCAGGGCCACACCCAGGTTGAGAGACCGCCAAGAAGACAGTCAGTCAGTCCAGGCGAAAAGTGAAAAAACAGGCTAAGGAGGTGGTGGAAGGTAAAACTAAGCACCATGTAGAGAAATATTTGGGGTAACAGCACTTCAGAGGTAGAATGCTGGCCTTAGGGGCAGCAGATGAGGGTAGAATGATGAGAGAGAATCAGTACAGAGAAGTAGGGAGGGCAGAGGCAAAGCAAGCACTAGAAGTGGTTTAAAAGGGAGAGGGAGGTAGAGGTTATAAAGAAGCAGAAATCAAAGGGTAGGAAATTGTTGAAGATAGAAATACTATGAACCCAGGAGATAGTGTGGTAAGGTTTACAGAAGGGAGAACAATTTTTAAGAGGATACGACAGTTTTGGCTGCTGGTGTCCTTTACCGTAATGAGAACCTAGTCGCCTGCTATGAGCAGCACGTATTATTCAGAATACAGCTTGGCACTATTTTACTTTTAAAGTTACATTTTAAGCATGGATACTTATTCAGAGACGTACTTAAAGTTGTCTGAGAGATATCGGACCATTGCAGGATCGACTGTAGTTATGGCAGCTTCCTTTTCAGGTCCAATTACAGTTGTTTTAAGTTTGGGTTTTCAGTACTGGGCAGGGAGTAACAGCCCGTTGAACGCTGAGGAAGGGACTATAAAGACAAAAACAAAAGCGGGGGGGGGGTCAGTTTTAAATAAGAACATAGAATAGAAAAGCAAACATAAAAAGACTCAGGAGCTATGTTAGCTAGAGAAATGTCATACAGAACAATATATTACATTGCATTCACTGTTCAGTTATGGACATATTTCCTTTAAATTAAGCAAACATTAACAAAGCAGGAGACAGTTTTGAATACACCTTATTGTCTATAAATCAGCTAACATACTTATTCTCTGTAGGAATTAAGCAATGGTTACACAACAAGGACACCATACTGAATGCAGACTCTGTAAATATGGCTACTGCACAGCTTCTGGGTTAAGAAGAACAGTGGCCAGGTCAGTTTACCCACAAACAGTTAACTTTACATACACAAACCAAACTGCTAACAAGTTTGTTTATATTCAGTTAGGTAGTGCCTTAAGTACCGTAGCGACTATACAACCAAATAGCTATCAGATATGTTAATAGTACACTTTGTGATGAAGTCAAATCTTCACTCAGTTTTTAACTCTCTCTCTCTCTCTCTCTCTATATATATATATATATATATATATATATGTACATACGTAGAGATGTACACATGGACATATATATGTTGCACTATACAGATGTGTATACAGACATATGTATGAAAATACATGTGTATGTACATGTAGACATATATCAACCTGTTATTTATATTTATATATGTATACATATTCCTGTCATGTGTAAACCTCACGGTTGTGTATAATCTCCCAGATGTATCTCATTGTATGTATCTGCTATGTGTACATTATAATAAAACAACATATGTGATGCAACAGTCATATTAATAACAAGTACTACACAATTGTGGAAGTAAAGGCAATTGTTCAATACTACTCAATATGTATATTGACAGATATATTGGAAAAACAACAGCTGTCTTCACAGTGGTCATGGTGTAGTTGTTAAGTGTTGTGAGTATAGTGTACAGGGTCCTGGGTTCAAGACCTGCAAGGGCTGTTCATTTTGTTGCTGGGCAGAACAAGGGCTGTCGGATGCAGAGTGGGTAAGGCAGTTTTGAGCAGCTTTAAGAGCATTTGCACGGGTTTACGTGAAGCTAAGCAGTGCTAAGCTATGGGTAAACGCACAGGCACTTACACAGTGTAGGCTTCACTTACCAGTGCGCAAATCAGCTTAGCTGTTATATTGCAGCAGTGTTGATACCTGCTAAGTATGGCTTAGCCCTGGTAACCAGTTCACACCATCCAGTCTGATAACATAGCAGGGTAATGACATCTGTAATAAGTGTATGTAATGCCATGTACAATATGTGCTGTCATTACAGTAGCAAGGGGTGTGAGTGTCGTGTGGGACACAGATGTATATGAGGCCTGTAAAGCACTGTTATCCATGTGAATGTGTTACTTACAGGGGTAGTAGCCCAGGGTACGTGCTGTCACACTGGCATATAGTGTATCATGGCGGTACTACTGTTGACAGTGCTTACCCAGGCAAGAGTAGAGTGCTAAATGTAGTACTGACAACAGGCACACCTGCAGGCATAGCTGGACTCTGAGGCCTCCTTGTTGTATCCCTGGTGTGTGAGCTGTGTCACAGTATATAACTCCTACTAGGTAATGATCCGACATGTGGAGTGTAACTGTAGACTACCGTCTGTACAACACATGTTTGTGAGGGCTTCTGACATGTAGTTATGGCATACATATTGTTGTCAAATGTCTATCTGTCAACACATTCATCCTACTGCATAGCTACTTGCAAAGCTGATGACTGTCAGTCCCTGTACAGATGTGCAGATGGCAGATATCCAGCTGGGATATGTACAGGCAACCTAAGCTTGATTGACGCTGACATGTCTGCCCAGCTGTGTAAGAACTGGCTCATATAGGAGATAATACCCTGTATGCACCACATGCCACGGGTACCTCCACTACACTACCACAGTCAACAGAACATGCTTGGGTACAGGTCTCCATTGCAGACCATGTGTTGTAATGCATGTTGAATACATGTCAACTTGATTACCTCAGTGGCCATGTGCAGGAGGCACCTGGAGGATTGGCTGATGCATGTCACTCTCACCCTGAGGGGCACCACACTAGTGTCTGTCAATAGATTGCCTGCTGCCCCATGGCAGGTGGCAGGAAACCATTGTACACACAACCCCTACACAACCCATCTCTCCTTGGACAATAGCTAGGTACACAGCTATGACCACCTGCAGCGATGCACCCCAGTACTGGCACATGTGTACGGGTGCATGACTGAGTATAGCAGTGTCTGTGTGTTAGCACACCTGTACTTGGGAATTCCATGAGGGCCTTCACAACCACCGCAACACCCATTGCCATAGTCAGTTGTGGCTGCTGCTGTATGGGACATTACATGTACCATGTTAAGCTCCTCTCCATACCGGCTACACGAGCCTTGCAGTGCCAGCACAACAGTGTTGTACAAATGGGTTGATAGGCATGGGCTATACCCATTGTGTTCTGGCAAGTATGTGTATGTGAGCATGTCCGTATATCTGTAGGGTACATCATTCTGAGGCCACATACTCCTATTACAATACCCATTGCCATACAGTAGTACATCTAGTGTTGCTGCTGTCCATAGATGAGGCATAACAATGCAACACCATACTATGCTTGTGGCATGTGCATTAGATGCTTATCCCTGTAGTACCACTGTTGGGATATACACTGGGTTGTATCTCAGTCGTGGCCAATGTGTATATCAGAGTTTCGTCATGGGTTTCAGGGAGTACAACATCCAATGGGGGATGTGGGTGCTGTATACACTGTCATTACACCAAGGTACACCCGGTATATGTCCCATGTACCACGCTATGGTTACCACTGTCACCATCAACCATACAGGTAACTGATACTACAATCAGGGCCAGTTATGAATGTGCTGTGTGCAGCCTACCTGTAACACATTGGACACACAGTCAAGTTAGTTAGCAGCGATAGGCCCAGGTCTCTCAGACGTGTGTCTGCCTGTTATGTGTCTGTTAATGTATATATGAAGGTATGTCACACTATGTATCGTCCATATACACCCCATTACATCCCCCGTTAGTATACCGTACATGTCTGGTGATGTTCTTCATGTAACCTGGAACACACCTCACCCTAAACGCTGTGTGGTGTGTGCAATGAAAGCCACACACTTCAGTATCACTACATACCTAGGTAGGGGTCTAGTCCCAGTGTTGCCAAGTAAGAGTGTGCATGTATGTGGATGGGTCTACATCAGGTTGCATAGTATACACGTCCCAGTGGGTCACCTGTCCATGTGGCACAGGCAGCAACTGTTATACAAACCTGTGACATGTGTTCAACTGTACCCCAGATATGTCACAGCCATGGTGTCACCACAGTGCCATACGTCGTTGTGGAATATGATTGCAGACCATCCTCGTGCTGACACATGTACACCTACAACACAAATGGATAACATTATAGAGACCACAATCAACTGGTATTACTAACAGCTATAATACATCATTGCTGCACTACCTGACATATGCATTACACTTTACTACTTGCAACATGTTACACTGCAGTACTTTGGTACACTGTAGTACAGACACCATGTGCATCAGAACCATATTAGTCTGTCCTTGCATCGATGGTATGGATGACAGGGATGTGGCACAGGTATCATCATATGCACAGGGTGTGGTGTTGGTTTGCCAGAGGCCAAAGGTGGGCCATACATTTGACACCAAGTGTGTGGGTGAGGGGTGTAATGAGGTGAACTGGTCATGGTGATGTGGTGTGTGTAGGTATGGGGTTGCCCTAGGTTTGTTTGTATAGTGTGTAGGTATGCATGCACACAGTTCTGCCATGTGGCTGCCCTACACAGGTGTTTATGGACAGTTGCAGACCATACCTGACAGGATGTGCATTTCACTGCCTCTGGCCATGGACACATGGACTGTGCCTGCCAGGGCTTCCATGGGCACATCCAGGTACAGACCTCGATGTGTTACTCTCACTGACGATGATAAATGTCTGCTGGAGCCAGGTCCCTCCTGGGACTGACCAGTACCACGTGCTCATGGCCTGCTGTGGTGTGGACAGCACCCCCTCCCCCGCAGTGCCGGGGCTGGTACTGCCACTATGGGAGCCCCTTGGTGTCCTAGCAAGTCCATGTTGACTGCCAGCTGTTGGCATTGCTGGCCTACGTCCATGCAGCCATCGCCGCACTCCCACTGCATGTTCAAGAACGGACAGACCACAGTTGATGAGGGCCATCATCTCACCAGATCGTCTGTCCATGAGCTCAGTTAATGCATGGATGGCACCAGACAGTTCACGGGAGTTGTCACTTGCAGATGTGAGAGCAGCCCTCTGCAGCCTCAAGCCCTGTCTGGTGTAATGTTCCATATGTGCCTGCACCACCATGACAGCCTGAAACATGTGCCTGCTGGTGCCAACTGTGCCGCATCTGCCAGGGGCATGATGACCAGCGGCCCTACCACAAGCACCCTGGGACAGCTGCCTATATGGTGCTCTGCCGGACATCTGGCTATGCCTGCTGCGACCAGACACAGTAGGCATGGTTACCACACTTTCCTGTGCACTGCTACCAAACGCCAGCTGTCCCTCTGCTATGGCCACTGGTGATGGGGTATGTATAGGCACTGAAACTGTGTGCAGGGTGGCTAAAAGGGGGATGTCAAATGATGGCACTGTTTTGGCCCCTGACAACCCCACCTATGCCTCAACAGTACTATCATCATCTTCGGTGTCTGTATGGACACCAACATCAGAATGCATGCAGGAGGGACCCTGACCCACCTCGCCACCTGTGGGGGAAAACAATAAACGCACTTTAAGACCTGTACAGCATTGCACAACAGTATACAAACACACACACACGCACACACACACGCACACACACACACACACACACACACACACACACACACACACACACACACACACCACCTTAATACCTACCTGTCAGTGACTTTACAGACAGTCCCACATATTCTCCCATGCGTTCCCCATCCTGCATCACACTTGGTAACATACACTCATTTATACCACTCATTAATGTATCAGTCCTCTAAATGCCTAGACAAGTGATCACAACACAAGACCTGTTACTCCATTACCTGCCTAACCTGAGTGGAGTGGTTTTACATGGCCTCACTGCTGTCATTCAGTGTTCACCCTGTGCATGTCCGGACAGCATGAGCATGGCCCTGTATGTGGGGGCTACTATGTTCACTCCATAATATCACGCACTGGAATGTCATGTGTATGTATTGTTCAGTACATGCCAGATATGCTGCTCAATCAGCCTCTCATGTGACAACTGTAATATATGGATACACTCCCTGGTGTTGACTAGTAATTCCCCAATGCATCTATAGTGCTGCATACATGGGTTGTCAGTCACCTCTCTGCTGAATGCAATATTAAGGGTATACCTGGTGTCGACCTTCCCTCTCAATGCCTGTTCCATGCCACAGATGTTATTATATTATCAGCTGTCCTGTGATTACATACATGACAAGTATTCCTGGTGTGTCATGTGGCACTCCATTTCCATGTACTGCACAATCCCAAAGTGCTGTATGAACAACCCCAGAATCACACGTGCATACATGGCCACCCAAACAAACACACACATATGCACACACGCATCCTACATGCATCAAACCCCCCTCCACTTCACCAGAGTGACCCTACAGACTAACAACCCACCAGGACGTGCACACACCCATACATGTGAGCTTGCACAATGATAGTACACACAGTCCTCCTATTACCCATCTGTCAGCATGCATAAGATATGGTAAACAACAGCATGCAGTGCAGCTATAGTCAATCCATGCTAGCAACAGTATACATGTATGTGATGCATGTGCTGTGTCACTGGGTGATGCCCCTTCCCCTGGATACCACTGCACCCATGTACACAGTATTGCTGTACACCTGTTCTGCACCTTGCCATGTACTGTGCACCACACCTCACAGGTCTACAACCCATTGCTGAATGTGTAGTACTGTGTCAGTTATGTCAGCTTTAATGCTCACAGCCCTATGTTTTTCAGGAACACATGCCTGGGACGATATGTGGACAGATGTCATTTGTGAATGCCTGATGTCTGATTTACAGCTCTTAACATCAGCGGACCATGTATGACCAATCCAGTACTATTAGACTGACAACCACCAGAGCATATCGTGGCTATAAGGGGTGTACACCCCGTTATTGATATGACGCACCCTTCCTTGATCTGCCATGAGACCACATCACCGCATATATTAACAGTACATGAGCCCGATATGTGACATATGTCCTGTACTTTCACATGCAGTGTCTACAGAATGTGTTAGGTGTGCAGATGCTGACCGCGATGCATACACTCCGTGTGGGCATATGTGTGCACACTGTTATCATGACGGTTTGTTGCACCTATTGTTATGTGTACTACAGCAGGCACTACTTCTGGCAGGGGTATACTAGCGTGGCCCATCTGCATTTGCTAGTGTATGTTCAGTCTGCCCTACACATGTCCTCCTAATCTGCATGATTGCAAGGTCTACTCATGTGCATATCCCTTGGTGTTCATACACTGCTGTTACTATTGCTGTGGGGGTAGGGTTACGTCTGCCATAGTTCCTGAACCTGACTATGTGCAGATACAGCCATTCTTATCATCCTTAGGATCCCTGCTGCAGTGCACTGGTGTGTCATGCTGACACCCCCCCACCTTCAGCCTTTTTGCAGATGCTTGACAAGTAAGGCCTGCACATGTGTGTCAGTTTGCAGTGTCCCATACACTGAGCACCACATGTTACAGCCTAGTCCCAGCTGATAATGTGGACCACAGTAGTACGTTATGCCATAGTGTAACTCTGCAACAGTTGCCATTGTCCTACAGGTGTATACACTGGTGTTGCACTGTATATGGGTGTTGTTCCAAACATGTCCCTACTGTAGGACATGTTTCCCACCATTATGTTACTCCCTGTGGACACATGCCGCAATGACAGGATGTTAATTATCTTGCAAGTGTCTGACATACCCTTCCAATATACCATCATGGTCACCACTGTGATGCCGTGCATTTAACAGCAACAATACGTGCACATGTACAGCATGCATTCTGGGTAGGTGTGTTAGATGTGTGCATGGAATATACCATAGCCATTACATGCCCAGTGTATTGGCAAGCATCTGCATAAACCATACTCACCAGCTACAGGCTGCTGCCTTGGTGGTATACCGGAGGGACCTACATATGAGGGTGAGTGATGCAAAGTCAGTGGCCACACCTGTGGCATTGCTAAAGGGTGGGTGCAGCATTACAATGCATTAACAGTACATGTCCACAATACTACTACTACATATGCACATCTGTTTATCACTACTATGCAGCAACAAACTATATCTATGACATCAGATATGCATGATCTACCTGTACAGATGTGGATGTATATGCAACAGTGGTCTACTGATCTGCCTTGTGGCCTTACCTGCACACTCCTCGGCCGGTGTGTGGGTAGCACCCACCTCCACAAAGGTGTCCGGCAGTTGGTGGCTATGCAGATGGGCAGGTGCCACGAGGCTGGCTAGGAGCTCCTCCACACATGTCGGGGGGATGGATGGCATGCCCCCCCCCGTTACGAGGTGATCCCCCCAGACTGCAGCAGCACGCCGACAGGCATTGCAAAGCAGGTCAGAACAATGATGCTGGACCTACTCATAACTGCGGTTGTGCAGTCCGACATCATTGACCCTGTGGACTGGGTCATTCCACAGGGCGGTCCGCTCCTGCTGATCATGGGCAGCCCGGCCAAACAAGACAGGGTATTGCTGTATTAGGTAGTTTACCACAATGTCATTCTCGGCAGCTGAGTAGGCCGGTAGCCTTCCATGTGACATTTTGCCTGTGAGCAAGTCATGCAGCAAGGTTACCACAGTTCTTAATACACATCACTGTCACCCCTCCACTATATCAGCGACAACAAACTGTACACACAACTCAATAGGTATGGCTACAGCTTACCTACCAGTGGGGCAGATATTGTATTGTATCACACTTTGTGCAATGTGTATGTAGCCCCGTTCCCTGTGTGGACACTATCATTGCTGGCCTGTTACAGACTATTCACCTGCATGCCATTGTCAGGGCCACTGTGGTTCCATATATACCTGTGGTATGCTTGCTATGTGGTTGCTGCACATCTGACATTGTGTTATTGGGGATATCTATGCATGCTGTTGGACATGTTATGGGATTGTGTAGACTATTACTACCCACATATGTTCTATAACAGTGACACAATAGCATGTATATGTGCTATTGGCCAGCAAAACTCATCTGCCCATGTTACCAGGCCACATCACATGTGTGACCCACCCTGGGGCCTCCTCATGTAGAGGTCTGGCAATACCTTCAGGTGGAACCAACTCAGGGGATGTTGTCCCCCCTCTGGGGTACACACAGACATGATCTTGTCCACCGAGGTCATGTCCAGGGTCTGTTCTATAACGGGCTCCACAGACACATGTGGGATGTGCTACATCACCTTTAGGCACCCAGTGCACATTCACAGGGCCCACATGCCTCTCCTGCTCAGCCTCCAGGCCAGGCACCTTCTGGACGCAGACTGCTGTTGAGAGTAGCAGTGGGTGGGAGGCTTGTTCCCATTGTGTCCATATTGGGGCCCATGGGGCTTCCACATCACAGACCACACACACCATCCAGGGTGTTTACCCACCACATGTGTCACATACCACCCCTTTAGGCTGTCCTGTATATCTACCAACCCTGACCACCTCCACAACCATACCTGCCATACTTCCCCATATTCCCATTCCATACTTCACAGACAGGGGCAATGTGGTCCCAACAAGGGGTTTACCTATGACATACCCATCCATGTTGCACACACTGACAGCTGTAAATATCTGTGTGTATTGCTATATGTGCTGTTCACTCACACATAGCATACAGCACTGTGGTGGTGATATAGGGGACATGTATTTACATACATATATGTGTGTGTGTGTGTGTGTGTGTGTGTGTGTGTGTGTATGTAGACATGTGCATACGGGTATATATCTATATATGTGTAGATATATATGATGTATATATGTGTTTATATATATATGTCTACACATGGGTATCTGTATATTTGTGGACATACATGTAGATATATATGTACACATATGCATACCTATATATGGGGTACATTCAGACATCAGGCCCACAATCTCACAACACCTTCATGCACATCTGCACTGTTCTGCCTTGCTACAACACAAACAGGTGCCACATATGGACACAGCCTGACATGGGGGGGGGGTATATGTAGGGCCAGATTGCAGGTAACCCTATTACACACCTCTGGCATTCCTGCATGCTACAATACAGGTTAGCCTGAGTATCTTGCAAGAGGTGGGCTGTGGAACCCACATGTCCAGCATTATGGCATTAGTTCCACCACCAACTATTGGCCACAGTAATATACATGCGTCCCATTAAACAACACACTCTATGATGGCTTACATCTTATCAGTCATTGCTGCTCTGCACAGTTGACGGGTATGGCCCACTACCCACAGGGACAGACTCTATTGTCCTTAGCAGGTTTTCAGCTGAACATTATTACAACAACAACAACACCTGATTGCATATATAAATCATTCCACATCATCTATCCCATTATTATGGACTAAGTACTACAGTCATTTACATGCATATATATACTTCACATACCTATTGTGGGAATGATTTCTCTTCTGGATATTTTGCTGGATTTTTTTTGTGTGTTTGTTTTTGCCTTTCACACACTCTCTCTCTCTCTCTGTCTCGGTCTCTCTCCAGTAAATCGATAGAGCTGCTTTGAGTAGATTGCAGCATGGCTTTTGTAAATAATGCACATGATCAGGTGATGGCCTCTCCACCAGTTAGTGTCCTCCACTTGCTACCTGCATCCAGCATGCTGTGTAATACTTCCAATTACCACTGTCATGGCAACCAACTACTATAAATCCCTACATCGTGTGGACGTGGTCCTGTTACCTTTCCTGTATGGTGGACATCCTTCCTGTGTGTGGGCAGCAGTTTTACAGACAGCAGGTAGCAATACCTCTTACAGGAGAACTGGCACACTCAGACCAGCTACATATTTGTAGGAGGTTCCAGAACTGTAGAGTGTGAGTAGTGTTGTTGTATGCATTGTATAGCACCGGTGTTACAGGGTTTGTGTGTACATACAATTTAGCTTAAAATGCAGTTTTAGTGAAAGTGCACTTTCGCGAACACCACTTGAACGAACGGCCAATGTCCTCCACTGTGGTGCGGTAGTCACGGACATTAGGATTAGGGCTTGGATTAAGGATAGTGGATCCACTATCCTTAACCCAAGCCCTAACATTAAGGTCCGTGACTACCGCACCACAGTGAAAGACATAGGTCCGTGACTACTGCACCATGGAGTACATACAATTTCCTCCATTGTGGTGCGGTAGTTATGGACCTTAGGGTTAGGGCTTGGGTTAAGGATAGTGGATCCACTATCCTTAATCCAAGCCCTAATCCTAATGTCCGTGACTACCGCACCACAGTGGAGGACATTGGCCGTTCAAGTGGTGTTATAAGTGCACTTTCACTAAAACTGCATTTTAAGCTAAATTGTATGTACACACAAACCCTGTAACACCGGTGCTATACAATGCATACAACAACACTACTCACACTCTACAGTTCTGGAACTAGCTATCCACTATTCTTAACCCAAGCCCAAACCCTAAGGTCCATAACCGTTCGCTCAAGTGGTGTTCGCGAAAGTGCAGTTTCCCGTTAGTGGGCATCTACTACCAGATTTTGAAATAGTGTAATTTCGATCTCCGGTAGTAGACCCATATATATATATATATATATATATATATATATATATATATATACATATATGTGTCTGTGTATATGTATCTTAGGAATGTTGATTGCTTCCACATTGCACATTCCCTATGGTAGCCAGACTGTACTGCATATGTTACTGATACCAGCCTGACATCATACAGGTGGGATGGAGTACTGTTGACATCTTGTGCCCATGTTGTGTCAGGTCCTGGTTATGGGATCTGCAACAGTTGATATTGTATTGCAGGGCAGACGTGTTTGGCTGTGGGGGGGTATCTATACGTACAAGACATATGTTGTTTGGGCCCCCTAACCCCCATTAACGGTGCATGTGGACATATATGTTTTTGTTATGTTCTCTTTTATATGTGTAGATGTATGTCTGTATTTACCTGTATAGATATATACTTATGCTTGCATATATATATATATATATATATATATATATATATATATAGATATATTGCTGGATACAGAGTGATTAAGGCACTTTTAAGCAGTTGTAAGGGGGTTTGCATGGGTTTGCGTGGAGGTAAGCACTGCTAACTTCCAGTTACAGTTTCTTATACTGATTTAGCTTCTCAGTTGCTTAACCTGTGTATGCATTGCTTACCCCCGCGCAAACAGGCTTACACCTGCTTACTGCTGCTTAAAAGTGCTTACTCCTGCTTACCCCCGTGCTAATTTCTTTAATAGAAAAGAAAAAAGGGTTGATAGGAAAGCGGTGAAAAAGGGGCACAAAGAGGGAAAGACAGTAGGGAAAATAGCTAGGGATGTGCAGGAGAGTGTAAGGAAGGTCCATAGCTGCCCATTTCTTCTACAGCAACAGCTGTACATATACACTGTCTTTGGAGGTTGATTTGGGCACTCATACCCCTGAGAGAGGGGAGAGAAGAAGAATAATATGTTGTAATGCCAATTAGACCAGATTACATGTGTCCAGTGGACATGTGTGCGAAATGGACAGATATGTATGGGGCAGTATTTTTTTTGGGAACAGATTGCACTTTTTTTATTTTCAGGTGAGAGTGGGATGGGGAGGGATAGTAGGTATATTTGGGGAGGTAGGCTGAATTGGTTAACAGACAAGACAAACATGATGCATACAGGAGCAGTATATGACACATGTGGGGGGTAACACTTGATGGGGAAGGGGTGTTGGGAAATCAGAAGCCCATGATCCCCTTAGTGGAAACAGTGGGACTGAGGTCCCCACCCATGGGCAGTCACCATTGCACCTTCAGAACCGAGAAGGTGGCTGTGCTGGGGGCTGTCGGAGAGCCAGGCCGACTCTCTAGTCACGACACGTGGCCCTTGAGCTGGAGTAGCAGATCTGACCTCCCTGCGGAGCTCGCTATGCACCACGACCCGGACCTGGCGATGGCTGACAGGTTGCTGTCTGCGCCTGCTCCCGTGGGGGGGCGAGCCCCATCCCCTGAAGCAGTTCCACCTGAAGGTGGTGCAGGACCAATGGACGAGGAGGTCCGGGGTTGGGCCCCAGATGTGCTGGTGCCATGGCCAGCTGAGGTGGGACAGGTGGATCCTCCGGGATCGGCCTTCCGAAACATGCTATGGTGATTATGCTTTATCAACATATGTGGGTTAGTAATAGTCAACACATTCCAGGATTAGGTATAATAGCATGCATAGATATTCCCATTAACCCAGACACCAGATATGGAGCAGTTGCTTAGCAAATGGAACACATGCATATATGGGACCACATTGGTAATAACAACAGCAAGCAGGTACATTGATGGCACCATGCCACCAATGTTGGAGTATTTCAACATAGCACATGCATAGAAACAGATTTAAATAATTATCAAACAATAGGACATATGTCCCAACATTACAGTGGAGTCATCACATACCAGTTGAGGTGGGTATTTAGTGTATTGTTGGAGATATGGTGGGGGGGTGTCAATTAACAACTAGTATATTCCTGTAGTTCGTATTACTTTCCTAGTCAGTGCTGTTATCTGTACCTTACAAGTATTACTACACTACCTTTTTGCCTTAGTTTGGACTGTGATATGGCTGTCAACAACTATATACATGGACTGGTTTTACCTGCAGTATACACCTCTTACTTGGTATATCTGTGGAGGAATTGTTTGTTAACACTAACTAACTTTTCTAGACATACTCCCAGATTCCAGGTTGATGTTATGCACATACCTGTCTATCTCTTTTTGCATAGACTCTGGCCATGACTTGACCACATGCAGGTGAACCGGGACATATGTAGACTATTGCCCTCTTTAGTGACTTACAACACTCTTATACAGGATTTCCTAGACAGTTATATTATGTAGCACAGTGTGGGTGACAGTGATCAGTGATACCTTATTATTCAGAGCACCTGCAACACTCACAATGCTATACAATACCAGAGTAAACAGTACCAGTACAGGGTATCAAGCTTTTATTTCTTGGCACAGTGTTCGTATCTGATGTACCTGTGGGAGCAATGTTTGTTAGCATTACCTGAATGTTGCCATGCAAAGTACCAGATTCCACATTACTATTATGCATATACATTTCACTCTGTTACTGTACACACTCTGGTCACAGCTTGACAACATGGGGGTGTAGATGGGACATATGTGGCTTATTACTCTCATAACATTTTGGGAGTTGCTAGTGTGACAGGTTTGTTCTTATAGATGTGTGTCAATCAGTTGTATTTCCTGTTTGCTGCATAAACATCTGAGATCATCCTACTGATTTCCCAGGGGGACAGGGTGACAGGCAGCAGATATGGACTGATATACTGGACATTCTGGACTTATTTGTACAGTTGTGGGGTATGCTTCTGTATGCAGCCTACTTCCACTCCCAGGATTCAGACCATGGCTGTGTCTGCTAAAACTAAAGCACAGTCCATCACAGTTGTGTGTACTATATAGATATTGCTGTATATCTCTTATCTGATTTCTGTCTTATAATTCTCCTGTGGTTTTACATTCTGACCTTGTATTACAACACTCTTATACAGGATTTCCTAGACAGTTATATTATGTAGCACAGTGTGGGCGACAGTGATGAGTAATACCTTATTATTCAGAGCAACTGCAACACTCATAATGCCATACAATACCAAAGTAAACAGTACCAGTACAGGGTATCATTCTTTTATTTCTGATCACAGTGTTCGTATCTGACGGACCTGTGGGAGCAATGTTTGTTAACACTACATGAATTTTGCCACACAAAGTACCAGATTCCACATTACTATTATGCACATACATCTCACTCTGTTACTTTACACACTCTGGTCACAGCTTGACAACATGGGAGTGTAGATGGGACATACTTGGCTTGTTACTCTCATAACAGTTTGGGGAGTTACTAGAGTGACAGGTTTGTTCTTATAGATGTGTGACAATCAGTTGTATTTCTTGTTTGTTGCCTATTCGACTGGGATCATCCCACTGATTTCCCAGAGGACAGAGTGACAGGCATCAGATATGGGCCAATTTACTGGACATTCTGGACATATCTGTACAGTTGTGTGGTATGATTCTGTATGCAGATTACTACCACTTCCAGGATTCGAACCATGGCTGTGTGTGCTAAAAATACAACAGTTCACGTCTCATTTGTGTGTGCTATTCAGATTTTGTTTGTCTGTATTTTTACTGTTTTCTGTCTGTGTCACTCTCAGTTGTACTAAATGACCTCTGGGGATTACACCAGTCATATGCAGACATTCCTACACATTTTATTTATGTTGCACAGTGTGGGTAACAGTGCTTAATACAGCAGTACTATTAAGTGATTACAACTCTACATTACCATATGATACCAGAGTAAACACACGCAGTCCAGCAGTTAGACCTTTATTGTCAGGCTATTATGCTTTTATTTACATACAACCTATATGAGACTCTTCCTGCCATATTCTCTGGTGTATTCAGTACTTGCCTTAAACAATACAGGTTTTATACTGGCAATTAACTTACTAATACTTTTAGATTTATTTCCTATGGCAGTACATGCAAGAGTATTACTAACCTGTCTCACGTCGCAACCTCTCCAAGCAACATCCATGGGCTTCCTGGTTCACGGCCTGCTCACTTGCCGCTATGAAGGACATAAGAGGAATATTTAGCCATACCTACCCATAATATGCATGAGCTGGCAATTATTAAACAGGTAGTGGAGTGATACTTAAACACAGCTAGGACCTCCCTTGCCATCCTAGCCTCTTGGATGCACTGATCCAAGAGATTCCCCTTCCACCACTTCAGGTCGGCATAGTGATGCCTGACCTGCTCACCAGTTCGGGGTATGCCAGTGGCACTGGTGAGGTCACGGGCGAGACGGTCCCAAGTCCTTTATATTGAGAACCCTGGTACTGCCCTGCAGCAGTCTCTGCTCATGGTCTTTGACAAGGAGTCCTGCTGTGACTCTGGACTCCTGGATGCCCTAACGCTGCACCCAAAAGTGAACTCCCTCTCCCAGTCCTGACATGGTGCCTGCAAGGGGAAGCTACAATGAATTATGAGATGTATTCCCACCTGTTGGGTTTAAGTAGGGCCAATTTCCCACACTTTGCCATGATTGGACGGTTTTGAAAAGGCTAAGCTATTGGTAAACCTGCTTACCTAAGGTTGGCATTGTTTAAAGGGGTATACCACTGGGCAAATTGAGTTAGCTGGCCTACACATGTTGCTTAATATTTACTTTGCATTATATTTGCTTTTTGGCATTGATTTATTATTCATTACATTTTACATATATATCTGGTATCCATGATTAATGTGTACGTACAGTGTATGGGTTCCTTGTGTTTAACAGGGTACTTCAACACTCTATTACACTTACAACTCACATCTGGGCTTACATCAGTACTCCAGTTCACATATTTTTGTTATGTAGTAGGTTATAGAACATATGACTGTATACTGATTCCTTTCATATGTTCAGTTTGATTTTACTATATTGAGGATTTGTTTGGTGATACCTCAGTCTTATGTACTGCTGTGATGGCTTGGTGGTTAACGACTATGACTATAGTGTATAGGGTCTTGGGTTCAAGACCTGCAAGGCTATTCATTTTGTTGCTGGGCAGGACAGCTGTTGGATACAGAGTGGTTAAGACACTTTTAAGGACTTGTAATTGGGTTTGCACTGGTTTGCATGAGGGTAAGCAGTGCTAACCTTTGGTTAAATATGCTTACAGAGAGTTAGCTTCCATATTTCTTACCCCCGCTCAAATGGGCTTAAACCCACTTACTGGTGCTTACATTATGCTTACTCCTGCTTAATACTGCTTACACTTGCTTACTATTTCTTACTCCTGCTTACCCACTGCAGTAATTTAGACAGTAATGTCTAATGGTTCTTTGGAAGGTGTGGGATTTGGAAGCTGTATGGAGTTATCATTCATTACACATTTTACCTTCCATTTGTATCCCTGATTCCTATGTACATATACTGTATGGGGTACATGTGATTATCTGTGGACTTTGCAACATTATGATACTGACTCCTCACGTCTGCATTTAGTGCAGTACACCAGTTCACAAATATATGTTATTTAGTAGGTTATGCAATTAAAAATATTGGTCATAATGTGATTTGACATGGAAAATGGAATGTGCTGCAGTGGGACTCGAACCAGGAATGACTGCTCATAAGGCGAATGCTCTGCCCACTACACTATTGCTGTACTGCTTCATTTGCATATATCTTGTTTTTTATCCTCTTCTGCCATTTAAGCTGCATTAACTGTAGCAAAGCAATGGGCAAACTTGCGCACGTATGGTTAAATTTAATCTGTTTCATAAAAAAAAAGTATCTTTATATTTTTTGTGTTAACTATTGCTCTTGTACATGTAGGGGGATGTTGCTGGGGGTATGAGTACACCTATGAGCGGTCTCACTCATTCTTTTAGGGCTTTCTGCTGTTCTTCATTGCAGGGACATGTATATTTTGAGAACTCTGCTCTCAGACTTGCCCCCTGCACTCTTGCACGCTCCGTGTAAGATTAGGAGCGCAGGCAACACACCTTCATTAATATGTGCGCTGCTGTCCTGCCCCTAAACGGCCACTTCTGTGCAGGACTAAGCTTGTCCTGCATGGAAGAATAGTAAATCTCGGGGATTATCTTTTTTGTGGAATGCTACAGTTTTGGAGAACTTTGTGAATAAGTATATCACTGGGATAAAGGACTGACTTGAGGCAGGAGAGGACTTTGTTAGATTTACAAATAAGGAGAACAGAACAGCCAGAACTGACCCCTGGGGTACCCCAGTTGTTCATCATTGCTGACAGACTGAAATATCTGAAAGCACTAAGAGGTTACTCAAATATAACAGAGGTCATGAATGAATATATTTATACTGTAATACATTTATGCACATAATTATAGAGTAGGTGGAATGGCGGGCAATTTCTCCTGCAGGAACTGTATATGTTCATCATATTGATCATTGTTGCAGTAGGCTTAGCTATGTGGGTTATATCCTGCCAAGAATATAACTGCTGGCCAAATTCCAAAGCATCAGAGCATCTTACATAGTGCCCAAATTCTCAAGCAGCTCGAGCTGAGCTGACTAGAAGACAAGTTTGGGGGTGAAACCCTTCAGAGCATTACTGTTACCGAAGAGTATGCTCCACTGAGCTTACTGCTACTAGACAGTACACTCCTCTGAGCCTTTTATGGATCAACAATCAGCTTCTGCTTTCCTTACCTGGGCAAATAAGTTCCCTTTGGGGGGAAACCTTCCATTTTCTTATTTTTTACTGCTGTTTTATTACTTTCCTCTTCAGGAAAGTTATTCTAAAGCTAGGAGTGTTGTGTTTTAACGAATTGTCTCTAGACTATAACAATTTTTTTAAATGGAGTACTCATTTCTGTTAGTTTAAAAGTATTGTTATCTAACTAGTAAAATATTTTCTGTGGAGAAATTATGTTTATTTTAATGCTGTGGGGCTGCCAAAGTGTTTAACATTGATTTTTACTGTTGTTTTTTTCTCTAAAAAAAAATAAAATAACTTTTGTGGATTGGTAGTTTTACTAGCATTGTTGCTTGTTTTCCGCAGGATAAAGGTACCATTTTCAGCCTGACCATGGAACAGATTGTCACTTCCACTGTCAGTACTTCTTCCAGCCACAAAAAGAAAATGTTAAGTAAACAGCAATTGACACCACAGCAGGCTAGCGATTTCCCTCAAGCATATGTGGGGACTCTGCTATGGCCATTTGTTGTACCTCAGCCCACTCATTTTTTTACTCTGGATCTCTCTAGTGTAGCACCTACAGCTACTATGGACAGGGAGTTAACCACATCCTCTGTATCTGTAGGAGTCCCCTAAGTAGGCAAGGGAGAACCACTCTTATCAGTCATGGGAGATGGAACAGGCAAGGTTTCCCTGCTGTGTCAGAATGCTGTGTCCATCCCTGGAGAAACAGCTGCTGCCATTAGTGACATGGTTGGCCAAGTTTTTCCTGTCAAAAAGAAACAGCAAACCAAGCATGTATCTGTTCTTTCTCAAATTTCTTTGGATAGGAGTAGTTTACTGGGTCTGGCTCAGGGTTTAACTCAGACAATTGCTCCTTCTTGTAAAGTAGTTTCTGGTTAAAGAGGAGGGATTCTTCTTTTCCTAAAGAGATTCAAAATTCTGAATCTGAACAGGAAGATGCAGGGATGGATATATTTTTTTCCCTCAGATTTTTGATTAAGAGAGATGAGAGCTCAGTGTCTGATTCTTCCTTTGTGGGGGGGGTCTTTCTCTGAGACTATTGCTAGAATGTGTCAGTGAGGTTTCTCACTCCCTAAGAAAATACTATGCATTGTTACAGAAGGATTTTCCAGAACCCACACCCATTCCTCCTGTTCTGTCAACTTTAGAGGATACGCGTGTGTTCCTGCCTGTGATTTTCCTGATAACCAGCCATCTGCCCCTAAAATGGTAAGATAATAGGAATAAAAAGGTAATAGGATGTATAAAGTTCCTAAGTCTTTTACATTTTATACACTATTCTCAAATCTGACTCAACAGATATAGCTTTAGTTGATCCCACTGCTGCTGAACACGTAGCTAATTCCAATCCTACTCGTCTGATAAGGAAGGGGAAATTATTAATAGGTATGGGCAAAAAAAATGTATACTTCTGCAACTTTGATTTTCACATTTTTGAATTGTTAGGGACATATGTTACAGTTTGTTCTGACAAATTGTGAAAGTATAAGGGATGTTTTATCTGCAGTTTCTTCTTGTGAGGATAAATCTGCCTTAAATAACTTTTGCACAGGTCACTACTCATTCTTTTCAGTGTGTATATGATCCTGTTGATACTTCTTCCAGGGTTATGGCCACTAGTACTGTTTTAAGGAGGTTTGCATGACTGCATTCTCAAAACCTCCCTGATGATGATAAAGATGAGATTTTAACTTCTCCCTTGGATAGAGATTTAGTGTTTGTCTCCTCTGCTGTAGAGATTATCAAAATCATTATGCAAGGTGCAGACTGATCCAGGGAATCCCTAAGTTTTTTCAGCCCTCCTTTTCCAAATTGTTCAAGGGATTTTCTATCTCATCATCATTCAGTTTTTGCAAAAACAGATTAAACAGTCTCAACAAATTCAGGTAAACAGATGTTTAAGAAGAAATTGCAAGGGGGTTCCAAAGAGAAGTTTCAAACCTGCCAAAACCAAGGACACTCTGGTGGGTCTGAATGACTGTTCAAGAGACCTTGTGATCCTCTCCTACTCTGATCCTTTTTTTCTTCCAGAAGTCTGAATCTCCATTTTTCTGTTTGGCAATAGATTGTTTCAGACAAATGGGTTCCGAAAACCATTCGTGAAGGTTACATATGACAGTGGGAGGAAACTCCTTCTTTCCAAGAGATCATTCCTTTTCCCCCAGATCAGACATTTTTGTTTCCATCTGTTCTTTTTCACATCCATATTCATCCAGACTTAAACATTTCTTAAGATTTTGTGTGTCTGGATCATATTAGTTCTCTGCCTCCTACCCCCTGGTCTATCCACTGCACAAGAGTGCTCACTAAGTGTCTAGCTCCAATTACAGCTCATTGCAGGCTATAGCGTATCCACTTTTACCCCATGTTTAAATGATTTGTTTATCTTTGCAGTTTTTTTCAAAGTGTCAGGAATCTCTTGTCTTGCGGGAGAGTTCTATTACAGAGGCCAAGACTCCAACACTACATTCAAAAGTCTTTCTTGACTGCCTCACACAGGATTGTGTTCCTGGGATGTCAACTAGACACCTCAGTTCAAAGAGCTTTTCTTCCACAGAAGTAAAAAAAAAAATAGAATGCTGTTTAGATCTAAGGTTTTCCACTCAGACTTTAGTTACTGAGTCAGAATTCCTCAGGATTTTCGGTGTTATGGCTTCTGTGATTCTTGTGATACCCCTGGCAAGACTCCATATGACAAAGATACAGTAATATGTGTAATCTCTTATCCCAGTGCTGGAGTTTGTCATGAAAGAGATCTTTTGTTGGAGACAACATATATCCTTGAATCCATGTCTGTCTTTCTCCCTCCCTGCTCCAAAGCAGCCAGTCACCACAGACGCTTTGAACTTTGCTTGGGGAACAGTTTTACAAGGGTTAAACGTGCAGGGGGTGTGGGATACCAAGGACAGATGTATGTAAGCACGTAAATATCTAAAAGGTGCTTGCCCTGATCAAGGCACTCAACTCTCTGAATCATCTTTGGTCCCTGAGACCTCTTCAAGTGGATTTAGTCAATACCACAGTCATGTGCATCAGCAAACAGGGAGGAACTAGTTCATACCCCTTTTGCAGGCTAGCCATGTTAGCTTGGGATATACCTTCACAACACAAACTCACTCTACAAGCATCCCACATTCCATCAGAGCAAAACTGTGTGGCAGACTAGCTGAATAAGACCAGGACAGACCCTCATGAATGGAAACTAGATCAGAGGGCCTTCCAAGATTTGATCCATCTGTGGGGAATTCCTCTTATAGACCTTTTTTGCCTCTTCTTTGAACAATCAACTGACAAGATTCTGTTCTAGGGCTATATGCAAGAAGGCTTGGAAGACAGATGCATTTTCTTTTCTGTGGAAGTGAGTGTTTCTGTATGTATTTCCACCCTTTCCACTAATATCCAGGGTAATTCTGAAGACTCAGAAAGAATTCCCCCAAGAATTGTGGTGACTCCCTTCTGGACCAGGCAACCATGGTTCTCCCTTCTTTTGGAAATGGCCAGGGGCAGTTACCATAAGCTTCCTCACAGACTTGAGCTACTCACCCAAAAGCAGGGATATTTAATACACACTGACATCAATCATCTTCAAGTGACTGCTTGGATGATAGGGTCTTAATTCTTTTTAGGCACCCATTTACTGAGAACAAGCAGCAGGTACTAATGGAGGCAAGAAGGCTTGCTACTAATAAACATATATTAACAAATGGAAAAGGTTTTCTAGTTGGGGGTAACTACATAACTAGCACCCATTCAGGGCTAGTTGTTCTCTGTTTTTACAATATTTGTGTGAGTTGCTATCCTATATCCTTTTTTTATTCCTCGAGGTTCATTTATGTGCCATGTCAGCGTGTCTGCCAATGGATCCTAACTCTTTCAAAGCAGTCTCATGTCAAAATTCTCTTGAAAGGGGTTTTGCAATAAGAGGCCTCCAAGTAAATCAGCGGTACCTCCTTGTGATCTTAAGTTTGTGTTAGAGAAGCTAACATTTGTTCCTTTTGAATAAGCTAATCTGGCTGACTTGACGTTCTGAACATGAAAAACTTTTTTACTTATTGCTCTGACCTCTGCAAGAAGGGTATCTGAGTTGCAAGCTCGTATGGTGAGTCAACCCTATCTCATTTTCCATAGGCAAAAAAAAAGCCACAAAAAAAAAATTATTTAGTGAACCTAAAAGTGAGGGAGAAAGGATGCTCTATACCTTGGATATCCACAGACAACTCAGGTACAACCTTGACAGAAGTAAATTGTTCAGGCCTTCGGATCTGTTGTTTATTACTGGTGAAGATAAGAAGAAGGGACAACCTGTGTCAAAACAATCTATTTACAAATATTTGTCTAAGTCTAGACTCCAACAGCATATACAGAGTCCTATGGCAGTGGCGATATCAAGCCAAAACAGTCTCGCAAGTCTCCAAGACAAAAAGGAAGGTATAAAGTTCTGAAAAAACGTTTTATTAAAAATAGACGTGAGCGCTTTCACCATTAGGCTTCCTCAGACGTTCCATATAAACTTCATTACAACATCTTTAAATATCTGTACAAGTTCTCCTATTGGCTGATAGATATCATCACATGTACATATATATCAGAATCGAAGCAGCTCATAATGACACTACAAATAAAATATTAACAACATAAATCTACATTGTTGAATAAAACCATATGATACAAGTTTATAAAAACAATACATATGTATATGGTATAATAATACATATATATAGTTCAAATGATGTTATGGTGCTGGCAACTCAAACAACAACTACATACAAGTAGTGACAAAACTTAAACACATGGGCATACCATCAGAGAGAACAGACCTATCTTTTTGGTCTAAAGCATCTCCTTTTCTTAAGTATGGGTCTCAAATTCACCTTCTCATTCAGACCAGGTGGTTGGTCAGCTTTACATCTTAGTATCCAACGTAATTCACATTCAAGTGTATAATTAATCAAGTCACCCCCCCCGTGCACTTGGAAAAATCTCCTGTATCACACAGAATAAAAAACTGTGCTGAGGGCCATGTATTTTAATGTGCTTAGCCAAAGAATTAACATCTGTACCTATCCTTATATGATACTGATGTTCCCTAATCCTTTCTCGTAGGGTCCTGTTTGTTTTGCCTATATAAAATGATGTACATGCTGTACACCTAGCCAAATACACCACATTCCTGCTCATACAGTTGGTGCCTGTATCAAACCTATAAATATGGTTATTGTGTGGATTGACAAAACACGGTCTAGTATCTATCAAGCTACACTGATTACAACTGCCACAAATTTTAGTGTTGTAACCTCTAATGTTTTTATTATTATCCAACGATACTCCCTTATAACACAATAAGTTTTTCAGATTGGATTTATTCTTGTAGACAACCAATGGAGCTGGCCCCACTAACTTACTTATCTCCTGGTCTAAATTCGGAATCTCCCAGTGCTTACTCATCAGTTCTTTCAAAAAGGACGCATCTCTCGTGTAAAAAATAGGCGCTCTAACGAAACCAGAAACAGTAACCACCTGATTTTCTAACACATAAGCATTATCAGAAAAGTAGGGTCTGGCTGTAGTGGATCTAAGTCTATGTACCTCGTCCACTACACTATCAAAAGTCTGTGAATCATATCCCCTCTCTAGGAACATAGTCCTTAACCTGACAACCTCTTCTTCATATCCAATACCACTAGGGTTCAGCCTTGAGGCTCGCATTAGTTGACCCTTCATTACATTACTAAACACGTGACGAGGGTGCATACTACACCTATGTAGGAACGTGTTCCTAAAACATAATTTGCGATGAATGGAGGTATTCAAAAGGCCAGATGGAAGTCTGACTATATTAACATCTAAAAAAGAGATGCTTACCCTAGAAGAGGTGTAGGTGAATCTCAAAAACTCAGTAGAAGCATTCATTGCATCAATAAAGGACCTCAAACCCTCCATACTACCATGCCAAATCAAAAAGAGGTCGTCTACAAATCTTTTGTAAAAACCAACACCCTCTCTAAAGAATCTAGATTTAAACAAAAACGAGTCTTCCCACTGTGCCATCACTACATTAGCGTAGCTATTGGCACAGGGTGTTCCCATTGCCACACCATCTTTCTGAGAGAAGACTGAATCCCCAAACATAAATACATTATTGTGTAGGATCGTTTCCATAAACAAAGAGATCAACTCAACCTTTTTAACAGTCAAACCAGATCTGGACTGTAAAAATTGTTGGAAACATGTTACCCCTAGACCATTGGGTATGGTAGTAAAAAGACTAACCACATCTAAAGTGACCAAAGTATACTCAGCGTGATCATCTAACCTCTTTGTATATTCATACAGCTCAATCAAGAACTGTTTGCTATCCTTTAGGATGTGAGTCGTCGCATCCACAAGAGGTCTGGTGTAATATTCTACGAAAATAGACATGGGTTCTGTTAACCACCCTTGGCCGGCCACAATGGGCCTCATTGGTGGTGTCGACATGGACTTATGAACCTTAGGAAGTCCTTGAATAATTGGTATTCGTGGATTACTAACTTTCAAGTAGGTGTACAACTCAAAAGTTATGTCCTCAGACACTAACAAGTCATCCAGCATGCCATAAACTTGAAAAACTTTCTCTGTAACCTGAGCCATGTCAATCTTTTCATAAAATTTATCTTCACTTAGTAAACTCACCATACTAACTTTATACCAATCTAAATCCATCACAACTACGAGACCTCCTTTGTCTGCCGGCCTGATCATAATAGTGGGATCTGACTTCAATGATGTTAACGCCTTCCTTTGATTAAAGTTCAAATTACCTGTCCTCCTCTTATAGGCATCTTTATGCATATCAGAGTGGGCATATATACCCTTCTCTACTAATTGTGAAAAAGTTTCTAAGAGTGGATGCAAATGAGGTGTATATGTACTATTACACTGAAACACTGAGCTAGGTCTATCTTCTTCATACCTGCCAAACTCTAACCTCAGCTGCACATTCCTAACAAACATTCGAACATCCAAAATGGAGTCCACTAAATCACTATACGATGTGGGAATGAAACTCAGGCCCATGTTTAACACTTGTTGTTCAAAGATAGTCAACTCTCTGCTCGAAATATTTACAATCAACGATTCCCCACCCTCTCCCACATTTTCTTCAACGTGGGGCCTCGTTGCTCGCTGTCTGACCCCTTCCTCTTGTATCGGCCTCTGCTCTGTGACCGAGACCTCCCTGCATGTTGTTGTGCTATGGGAAAAGGATTAAACAGATTGTTACTATTAACATTCTGTAACACTCCAGTTCCTGTCCCTGTTAATGGAACCTTTCTCCTAACAGAAATGTCCTGGTTCAATGGTTCTGTATTACTAATAGTGGGAACTACGTTACTATCTAATACAGCTGCACCATTCAAAGTTGCCAAAGGTAGCTGTGCAGTCTGCCCATGCAACCTCTGAGTATCACATGAATCATTAACGGCTAGTACCTCATCCACCATTATTGACCCATGCGTATAATCATTAGAAGTCCTAGTCACATTGTCTTCAACCCTGCGTGAACCTACAGAGTTGTCGTTATTAGTGTTTTTGCTAATAGCAGTGTTGCCAGCACCTATAGGAACAACATCCCTTACATTATTACCAGTCACATGTACATTATTCATACCATTCACATTACTAGAAGGTCTAGGCCAGGTAAAAACATGATTATTTTTAAAATCCCTCGTGTCTCTTAGAATTTTACTTTTCTTTTGTTCCAAGAGCCTCTTTTCAAACAACGAGACATTATCAACTACCTTATCCAATCTAACATTCAACATTTCGTCAGAATATTTAGCTCTTATAGCAAGATACAATTGATTCACAGACATTCTAAGATCATCTTCCTCTTTCATATGAAACTCATTTAACAACTTCATGTAGTTAAAACTAACTTCCAAGTTCAATTGTTGCCATTTATACAGCAACTCCGGATACGTGTTACCTGACGTGGGCATCTTTAGCACCCTTAAACCACGCGGAACAATCCTTTTAGTAATACACGCCTCGAAGTACTGGCATTCAAGTTGAAGTTTCTTTAACCTTAAAAAGTCTAATTCCAAGCGGTTCAATTCATCAGTTAAAGTGGCCACAAGTGTATTGTCAATGTTATCCGACTCCGTATCAAGGCTAGGTTCATATACCAGCAGCAAGTTGTCGGCCCCTCTCACGCAACGTTCAAACCGTTCGGTTCTTCGATTGGTCAGTTCCATCTCTGGTACATACGGAAGTTCCACATTACAAGTCGTTGTTTCTGCCATCCTCCTAGGCTCGTGTGAAACTAAATATATAACAACTGCAAAACAAACAAGCACACACAGCCAACGGAGCTCGGACTCTGTAATAAGCAAACAAATAATAATAAGTCCAGACTCCAACAGCATATACAGAGTCCTATGGCAGTGGCGATATCAAGCCAAAACAGTCTCGCAAGTCTCCAAGACAAAAAGGAAGGTATAAAGTTCTGAAAAAACGTTTTATTAAAAATAGACGTGAGCGCTTTCACCATTAGGCTTCCTCAGACGTTCCATATAAACTTCATTACAACATCTTTAAATATCTGTACAAGTTCTCCTATTGGCTGATAGATATCATCACATGTACATATATATCAGAATCGAAGCAGCTCATAATGACACTACAAATAAAATATTAACAACATAAATCTACATTGTTGAATAAAACCATATGATACAAGCACATTAAAATATGTGGCCCTCAGCACAGTTTTTTATTCTGTGTGTTACAGGAGGTTTTTCTAAGTGCACGGGGGGGTGACTTGATTAACTATACACTTGAATGTGAGTTACGTTGGATACTAAGATGCAAAGCTGACCAACCGCCTGGTCTGAATGAGAAGGTGAATTTGAGACCCATACTTAAGAAAAGGAGATGTTTTAGACCAAAAAGATAGGTCTGTTCTCTCTGATGGTATGCCCATGTGTTTAAGTTTTGTCACTACTTGTATGTAATTGTTGCTTGAGTTGCCAGCACCGTAACATCATTTGAAATATATATATGTATTATTATACCATATACATATGTATTGTTTTTATAAACTTGTATCATATGGTTTTATTCAACAATGTAGATTTATGTTGTTAATATTTTATTTGTAGTGTCATTATGAGCTGCTTCGATTCTGATATATATGTACATGTGATGATATCTATCAGCCAATAGGAGAACTTGTAAAGATATTTAAAGATGTTGTAATGAAGTTTATATGGAACGTCTGAGGAAGCCTAATGGTGAAAGCGCTCACGTCTATTTTTAATAAAACGTTTTTTCAGAACTTTATACCTTCCTTTTTGTCTTGGAGACTTGCGAGACTGTTTTGGCTTGATATCGCCACTGCCATAGGACTCTGTATATGCTGTTGGAGTCTGGACTTATTATTATTTGTTTGCTTATTACAGAGTCCGAGCTCCGTTGGCTGTGTGTGCTTGTTTGTTTTGCATTTGTCTAAGTCTATTTTGGTTTTCTTATACTCACAGAACAAGTCTATCCAGGCAGGGTCAAGGCCCACTCTACCAGGGCCTTGTCTTCATCTAAGAGTTGGATTCTAGAAATATTCTAGAAGCTTCTACCTTGGGCCTCTTTTTAAACCCCCCCAAAAAAAATTTTTTTTTTTTAAAAACTTTTTTTTTTTTACTAAGACTAGGTTTCCACTAATATCCAGGGTAATTCTGAAGACTCAGAAAGAATTCCCCAAGAATTGTGGTGACTCCCTTCTGGACCAGGCAACCATGGTTCTCCTTCTTTTGGAAATGGCCAGGGGCAGTTACCATAAGCTTCCTCACAGACTTGAGCTACTCACCCAAAAGCAGGGATATTTAATACACACTGACATCAATCATCTTCAAGTGACTGCTTGGATGATAGGGTCTTAATTCTTTTTAGGCACCCATTTACTGAGAACAAGCAGCAGGTACTAATGGAGGCAAGAAGGCTTGCTACTAATAAACATATATTAACAAATGGAAAAGGTTTTCTAGTTGGGGGTAACTACATAACTAGCACCCATTCAGGGCTAGTTGTTCTCTGTTTTTACAATATTTGTGTGAGTTGCTATCCTATATCCTTTTTTTATTCCTCGAGGTTCATTTATGTGCCATGTCAGCGTGTCTGCCAATGGATCCTAACTCTTTCAAAGCAGTCTCATGTCAAAATTCTCTTGAAAGGGGTTTTGCAATAAGAGGCCTCCAAGTAAATCAGCGGTACCTCCTTGTGATCTTAAGTTTGTGTTAGAGAAGCTAACATTTGTTCCTTTTGAATAAGCTAATCTGGCTGACTTGACGTTCTGAACATGAAAAACTTTTTTACTTATTGCTCTGACCTCTGCAAGAAGGGTATCTGAGTTGCAAGCTCGTATGGTGAGTCAACCCTATCTCATTTTCCATAGGCAAAAAAAAGCCACAAAAAAAAAATTATTTAGTGAACCTAAAAGTGAGGGAGAAAGGATGCTCTATACCTTGGATATCCACAGACAACTCAGGTACAACCTTGACAGAAGTAAATTGTTCAGGCCTTCGGATCTGTTGTTTATTTCGGGTGAAGATAAGAAGAAGGGACAACCTGTGTCAAAACAATCTATTTACAAATATTTGTCTAAGTCTATTTAGCTTTTCTTATACTCACAGAACAAGTCTATCCAGGCAGGGTCAAGGCCCA
The DNA here is from genome assembly GCF_019279795.1 of Protopterus annectens. Lineage (NCBI taxonomy): Eukaryota > Metazoa > Chordata > Ceratodontiformes > Protopteridae > Protopterus > Protopterus annectens. The sequence goes on from NC_056750.1 coordinate 466,002,854, forward strand.
CTCTACCAGGGCCTTGTCTTCATCTAAGAGTTGGATTCTAGAAATATTCTAGAAGCTTCTACTTGTCCTCTGTACATACTTTTACAAAGCTATAAGCTTGATTCCTTCTTTAGGTCTAGATCATGCTTTGCTAGGAGCATTCTCTCTGGGTTCCTGGACTGTTCTCCTTTCACCTCCCAAATGTAGTTTGCTATGATAATGTATCCTTATATCTAAGGCTACTGAATATAGAGTACAGTTGTGTAAGTTGAACTTACCATAACAGTAGATGTTTGAATTTTCACTGCTGCAGTAGCCTCTCCCTCCATCCCCTTGTTTTTTGTTGTGTTTTTATGCCAGGGTGTTGACATTTATTTTTTTGTTGTTTCTAGCATAGTCCTTTCAGGACTCGGCATCTTTCTGTGTGCTGGCAGGAAAGCTATGAAGGACTTTGTGCCCAAACTTGTTTTTTTTCAGCTCCTCTCTAGCTGACTAACAGTTTGGGTACGTGGAAGGAGCCCCGAAGCTTTGGAAGCTGGCTGGCTGTTATATCCTTGGCAAGGTATAACCCATATAGCTAAGGTTAGTTCAGCAGTGGTCATTTGAATGTCTACTGTTGTGTAAGCTCAACTTAACACAACTGTACAAGTGTCTAGTTGGTCCTGCATCTGATCCACCCAAAAATTAGAATCCTGTAGTTAGTTGCTGTGAAAATAACAGAGTTGCAGTTCCTGTTCTGTAGCATCAACAAAATTTATTTAGATCTATTTCCAGTTACAGCTCATTGCAGGCTACAGGCAAAGATGAGTGGATTTTGCAGTATCTCTTTTGATTCCATATGCTCTTAACCTGTCTCTGTATTTTGCAAGGGAGTGGGGGGGGGGGTATGGTGGATCTAAGATAAGTAGAATATAAAAGATGAGTACAAGAAAGATTAGCATAAATGGTTGATGGAATTATTAATGTGAGTGACAGTTTTACAAGTTTTATTGTTTCTCTTTACATCTAGAATTGCTGACGTGGCTTTCTTAACATTATCAATGTTTAATGATATGTCAGGATAATATGTCCAGCAGTATATACATTTCCCAGTGTTGAACAGCTTTTTTCCTGTCTGGGCTGGGCACCTAATATGCTTTATACAGAGGAGTCCTGAGGCTTAACAAGAAAATACTTTTCTGTTTATATTTCTACATCGTACTAATTGTATTGCAAGACACAGTTCAGATTAAAGGGTGAGACAAGGTACACACATGTGGAGAAGTTCCCATTTATACCCATCTTTCTAAACCAGGGATGAATCATAACAAGCCGCGTTTTTTTCAAGTGAATTGCAGGTTGTTTCCCTGCAGTCCTAATTCCCACTAATGGTCACCCCTTGATTTTTTGCTTGCAGATTCAGAGATTTGGCATATCAGTCTCCCTATTGCTAGTGTCTTTGCTACTTAATGAACACATAAAACCTGAAGGTTGGCTCATAGTAACAACTTTTTGCAGTTGAACCTGCCTGCTAATTGAATTTATTGCAGGAAGATTTTTGTGATGGTATATGCAACTCTTTCACTTAATTAATTTTTTTTATTTTGTTTCATGCTAGTGTGTAAATATTACATTAAGTTACAGGTATTCACAAGTGATACATTTTGGACTCTGTGGGGTAGACAGTGTAAACAATATAGAATAGGAGACTTTGTATAAAAGTTCATGATATTAATTTATTATAATTAAAAATAACTGAACGCTAAATTTAAAAAAATAGCGGCATCTAGAAGAATGTGTCATTAAAGATGTTATTTCACATAGAGGATTTCAGAGCCTTGGTACATGCAGCTGGTTGTAATGATAGACCCTAATTCTGTGGAGTGATTCAAAGATGCCTCTGGGATAGATGTAATTATGAATGGGTGGAGTCTGCATAAAAGCTGACTGCAGCCGTTGGGCAGATACATTAGACCACAGTCATCTTCTTTTGGCAGTGTCAGATATTTATATAATATAGCTACACTGCAGTTTGAAAAGACATGTATATGTCATTGAACCACACAAAAGTCATGAGACTGAGGCTTTATCACACATTCCTCAGTGAAATAAACAAGAGATAAGTCCTACTTGGTTGTCTGTGCTGCTAAAGGTATTGCAATAATTGGCTTTATGTACTTAATACTAATACAATAAAGCAGGACTTGCAGTCTATTCTGATTTGTCTCAGTTTTGCTGAGGGCATTGTTTCAGTGCCCCACTTATTTGTAGAGTGTTATGTGGAGTAAGCATATAGATGGCAGGCATCGCTGTATTATTGTCTATAATTTGAGACGACATCATAATGGAGGAATTTTGTACAAAAAGCACAGAATAACTGGACTGTGAAGTGATATCACATTGTTTGCATGGCATTAAAGTGACACAAATTTCATGCTTGGTGTTTCTGATTTGCAGTTGGTATTCTGCCATGCAGCAGTTAAATGCAGACATTGAGTATATCTTTTACTGCATTTGTATATCTGTATATATATAGTGTGTATATTTAGACAGACATACTGACAGATGATGGTACGAAACAACAGCTAAGAAGTAATGTCTGTACTGATCATTAAATGTCTACTGCCTAAACAATTAAAATTAGACAAATATGCTGTGCCGTTGTAAGGACAGAGCTGACATTCTGAAAATAAAACAGTATGAATATTCACAATAGTAATTAAATTAAAAATAAAATTAATTAAAAAATAAAAATATAGATTTTTGTGAATTGAGGCTAGGTCTTTTTAATCCTCAACTTGAAGATGGTTCCTGACAATTAGTTTTCAGTCTTATAAACACAGTGGTATTTTATTTAATGCAACTTTTAGTTGCAACCATCTTCTTACATATCACTCAAGCTTTTTCCTCTGTACTTGCACCAAAGCATTAACCTGTAACTAATTGTGAATTACGATATTATTCATATAAGCCAGATTAATTTTGTTTCCATTTTTGTCAGATTGAATCAAACAAAATGACATATTTTGCTTGGGAACACTCCCCTGTACCCTGCACTGGTATTCTACCTCTTAAATCACTGTATCTGAGGAAAAGAGCAGTTTGTGAAATGTAACTATTTTGATTACCAAAGTATTTAACATTATGTGCTTTTCCAAACCTCAGTTTAAGTAATAATGCATCATCTTTATTTGCATTCCACAGTGTTCCAAGTCTTAAGAACCTTTCATCACTTTTGGGGTATAATAAGATGAAACGTGTTATACAGTTGTAAAAGAAAAAGAATAGATATAATGGGCATAGCTTACAGATAATTAACTTAGACCATTCCACCAGTATGGTAGCAGACCCTTTCAAGGGGTTCTGTTTCTTTAAAACTTTTTTTTTTTTTGGAAAAAGGGATGATGTTCCTTTACTGCTTAGTATCTGAGGTGTTCCTTTTTCATGGTATATTTTAAAAAGGAAAAAAGTGAACTCACTAAGAAATAAACTTAAACAATCAAACATTACTCTGATATATTTTCTACGTCCAGTATTAAAACTATTTCTTTAAGTACTGAACTATTTTCTACAGCTAAATTTCCCTCTTTGGCTTAAACAGGTTTTCATGTGTGTCTGAAACAACACAACCCCTCTCCAGGCTTTTTTTCCTCCAAACCTAGGAACAACAAGCACCTTACAGCACACTATCTCTCACTTTGTCTCTGTCTCTTTCTGTGCCTGGCCTTCTGTCTGTCTTCAGGTAGTTCACCATTCCAGCAAAAAAGCAGAACTATTACCTTTTGACCATTTATTTCCAGTCATTAATGAAAACAAATAAAATAAAGCTAAATAGTGAACCCAAGATTTTGCAGCAGTCTCCCTTGGATAATCCCAATCTTCTGTTGGGACTTGTGGATTTCACACAACCCTGCCAGTCATTATTGTCCAGCACTGCAGATTAGGTGACAGGCCATTTGTTTAATCTTGGTCAATAGTCAGGCAGCTTCATCCTTGTAGTGTAAGAATTTTGCAGTAAAATAAAGTGCATATGATTCTACCCTTACCTTGCACTCCTGTGTGATCTTTGGGTAGGGTCTGGTATACACAAGCACGTATAAATTGTGAAAGTATTTTCTTTGGCTATATGTCACTGTGATTCACTGTATAGTCACACATACACACACAGACACACTGTCATGCATGAATATGTGTGTTTGTATGTTTGTAGTAACACTAGAGCAGTAATCACTGCATCCCAAAATAGTGAACTCTGCATTCCTTGAATGAATGGTTTGCACAACAGCATAGAATGCCATTCAAAAACAGAAGCTCATATTATTATGTATTCCTAAGCATCACTCACATTCATATTTCCTTATTTCTTTTTCCTCTTTTTATTTATTTTATTTTGTTTTTCCATGTTTACCAGGTGTGTTAGACTGGGTTTTGTCAAAAAAAAAACTTTCAGTGGATGGCAGGGGAGGCAAGTTCTAATATATACTAAGTAATATACATTGACAATTACACATTTGCTAATGAGAGTACTTCTGTATGAAATAGAGGGAAACTATTACAGTGTAAAAGATACTTATGCATTAGTAGATGCTGTACATTGAAGAGGTGTAATGGTGGTTTGTCATACAGACAACAGGTCATATGATTAAGTGCTTAGGAATTCAAAGAAATGGAGGTGAGGAAAGGAACCAGAAAGGGCAGAAAATGTTATTATTGTAGTTAAGAGGTGGTGTATAAAGGAGGCTCATAGATAATCATATTATATGTGTGTGTGTGTGTGTGTGTGTGTGTGTGTGTATATATATATATATATATATATATATATATATATATATATATGTATGGATCTTCTTAAAATAATGAACTCCCAGAACATTCTATTTTCCCTCTGGGAAACTAACCACTTGGCCACCATGGTGAACTTTGCCCTTTTCTACACTGTAGTGCGATTTCAGAGTTGGTATATTTAGCTGGGGGGGGGGGCAAAGCCCCCCTGTTTCGGTGGGTTTAATTTGCTTACATTTCTATTTTAATTTTTGGTGGCCAAATGGTTAGTTTCCAGGAGGGAAGATATAATGTTCTGGGACTTTGTTATTTTAAGTTTTCGGTAATGTGGTCTCAATCATCTGAAAGTTGACGAAATGCAAAAAAGTAAAAAAAGATTTTATTTATTTATTTATTTTTATTTAAATTTGGTCTCAACCATAAGAAATTCAATGTTTTTAAAGTTCAGAATTTAGAAGGAGACCCATACATATATACACACACATATATATATAATATATATATATATATATATATATGTATGTATGTATATATGGTTCCCCTTTATATCATTGATTTTCCATAATGTCGACTCGCTTCACAGTGAGAAGACAACATCAAAGTTCAAAAGAGCGAACTCCCAGAATGGCGAATTTTGGCTCTGGGAAAATAACCACTTGGCCACCAGTGACGACCTTTGCTCTCATCTCCACTGTAGTGCGATCTCGGAATATTTAATTAGGGGGTTATGGGGGGCAAAGCCCCCCACTTCAGTGGGTAATTTATTTATTTTTTTATTGTCAGTGGTGTCCAACTGGTTAGTTTCCCAGAGGCAAAATTTGCCGTTTCGGGAATTCGCTCTTTTGAACTTTCGATGTAGTCTTGCTGTTAAGTGAGTCAACGTTATGGGAAATCGATATAAAGTATAACCATATATATATATATATATATATATATATATATGCATGCACATATACATATACATATACATATATATAACTATAATGATGTTTATATTAGAAGTATAGAGGTGGGGATTAGCAGTGTCCCAAAACATCCACACTGGATTTCAGTGGTAGTGGGATGTGGTTCCATAGTTTAGCTATATTATTTCAATTTAGTCACTTGCAGTGTAGGATGATTTGGTTATAGTGATTTTTCTTTAGAGCATAACATTCTATTGGGAAATAGTGGTGTTTTAAGTTGTTAAAGACTGAGAAATTTTCTGGTTTATAGAGAAGTCTGAATATTGTATTAAGCTGAGGGAGACAGCAACACTTTACTGTATTGCACAGTACTATTTTCACTATGCTTATGGAGTGAATACACAACCTGGCAGAAAGGCAGCAGAGTGCTCTATACTAACATGATTAGAGCCTGTTAACAAAGGCTGTGAAGGAAGCCTAGTAATGAGTCAGTAATATTTCTTGTGGTTGCAGATTAAAGTATAGCTTTTCCTGTATTTTACTTGCTCAGATGAGAACTGTCTGCATGGATAGTGGCCCTGTTTTTCATAGCAGAACTGATGTATATGCTGACAGTGTTGTATACTCTGTAATGCACTTTGAATTGCAGACCAGTCTTTTTCTTTGAAACATAGACCAGATTTTTGCATTTGTTTGTTTGTTTTCATATGTCCTAAGCAGCAGCATTACATGCGATGTTCACTTCTCTAATCATGCAGTTCCAATATTTTGTTTCTGAATCGTGCACTAAACTTTTTTAACTGTTTATATAACACACTAGCTTTGTGAACTCCATACCACATCTCTGAATCCTGCCCATTGCCTTTTGTGTGGAGAAACAGGTTTGTATGATCATTTAAAGAGTAGAATTAGGGGACAAATATGCTGCCAATCATAGTGACATTCTCCTTAACTCAGGCAGTATGAACGATTTTTCGGAAATACATATATATGCACCTACATGCACATGTGCCCGCGCGCACGCACACACACACACACACACACACACACACACACACACACACACACACACACACACACACACACACACACACACATGCCAGTAGATTGATTAGGAATAAAAGGATCCACGCAAAGCCCATTAACAACACAGCTGTATGCAGAGTGAACATTTAGTCTGTCTACCTTACAACAAAAGTTACATATATGGTTATATTATGATCATACACTGTCAATACCTCGAATGGAAAAACATCCAGTTGAAAAACATGAAATGTGAAAAACACGGGCAATGAGAATGTCAAATGACATATCATAGAATAGCATAGCATCGAAGCTAAGTGTTGCAAAGCACATTGGTTGTACATCTGTGTTACATGTCTGTCTATTTTGCAGTGATTACCTTCGATGTTATGCTGCTCGATGATATATGGTTTGACATTCTCATCATTCATGACTTTCATGATATACCATTTGTGGTATTGATATTTTGTGATTATAATATAGACCCATATATGTATGTGTGCGTGTGTGTGTGTGTGTGTGTGTGTGTGTGTCTGTGTGTGTGCATATATATATATATATATATATATATATATATGTGTGTGTGTGTGTGTGTGTGTGTGTGTGTGTGTGTGTGTGTGTGTGTGTGTGTGTGTGTGTGTGTGTGTATACGCATATATATGTAGATGTAGATTATAGATATATCATGAAGTAGAACAAATTAAAACTACCAGTACTGTAATGCACAAAGGTGGCCACTGGAGACTTTACTTGTGGAATTAAAAATATGTTTACTGAAACCAGTCTATAAAATACATTAAATACTGCCTATAAGTTGCACAAAGGTCTTAATACAAAGAGCAGGCTTTCAGACAAGTGAAATACACCAGGTCCTTCATTTGATATAGTTGTTTAAAGTCTCTTTGAAGACTACTGCACTGACTGCTCTTGCTCAGTATCCTTTCAGTATTTCTGCAAATAATCTGCTGAAGTTAGGTGTTGGATACAGTAATGCCAGTTTGTTCGTGCTATCACCTCACTTATCACTATCCTGCCTTGTCACTTAGGTGAAGTGCTTGCTGCTTTGGGTCCTCATTCATCCTCAGTGGGTTCATTACTGGAATTGTCTTATATAATTACCTGTTTCTTAGGTGACAGCAACACAGAAGTGCAGATGATGGTAGATAGTGAACAATTAGCTCACTCCATTTTCCTGCTTATTACGTAAAACTAATTACTGGTTAAAAGCAGTGTAGAAGAACTGAGAGGAGGACAATGATTTTGTACAGGGAAAGCAGCCAGCCAGAAGCAGTTGCTTGGCATGTAGGAGGAAGAATAGATTAGGAATCATTTAGTAGACTGTGTATTTAAAAATCTGCAAACAGAGAAAAAAAATTAAACAGAAGAAAAAAACATGAGACAAAATGGGTTGGAGGAGAAGTGGGGGACTGGTGTTCTCGGTGTAATGTGGCAGTGCGCCTTAGAGATCTGTAGTATGGGGCAGATACAAAGGCTGTAAGAGGAACGAGATGATAGAAGCAGTGGTGGCACAGCTGAACAGTGTGACTGGGGAGTTTGGCAGGCAGATGGAGGGGGATACCAGGATCTGGATCAGTGCAAAGTAAAGAGGCAGTAGGGCAAAAATGGAGGTTATGTAGGTGAGCAAAGCAGGAAATGAGAAGAGGGAGCCCAGAAGAAAAAAAAAAAAACAAAGTGCGGTGTGACTAGACCAAAATGCTCAAGAGTAAAGATAGAGAGATAAAGATGGTATGTCAAATGTAGAAGGAAAGGGAGAAACTGATGCATGCCAGACACTACAGGTGAGCAAGCCAGAGCCGACTCAAGCATTGCTTGAGGCCTAGTGTAAGCTCAGCTCTGGCTCTGGCTCGTGATCCAGCAGGTTACAGTGCCAAGAAATAAATGAGCCACACAATCAGTTTTTTTTTTTTTTTTTTTTGAGTAACTTCTGACTCAGACAAGACATGCAGGCTGTGATTACTTTCTTTTAGGTCAGGTCTACATATCTAAACATTGAGGTTGGCTGGAATGCCAGACAGAGTGGTGCTGCATGCGATAGCACTGAAAAGGAAGAAGATTTAAACACTTTTTCATGGGAAGGGACTATTGCAAGACATTGTAGTTGGGCAAATCGTTTATGAAAATATTTGCAGCTCATTTTTAAGATGTGGGATACCTTATTTAATTTACTCCAAAGTGCTTGCATGTTTCCATTGAGTGAGAGGTGCCAGTATCAGTGAGAGAAAGACAGATCAAGAGATTTTGCAAAGCACTACCAATGCTAAGGACAGTATGGGCAGACTTCTTTTGTGTTTCTTTGTTTTTATTGAGGTAAGCTGCAGTCTCTCAGTTGTCCCTGATTTAGCTTAATGGTGTGTATCTCCTAGTGATGCTTGGTATGTTTGGGGTGAGTATATCTGTTCAAATGCAACATATTGAAATTACTATATTATTGGAGTAGTTTCTTTTTTCTTTCCCTGTCTTCACTATCAAGCATAATATGTGCAGAGAACTGAGCTGCCTTTTTTTGGAGAAGGAGTGTGGATGCATCTTGTACATGAAAGCACAAGACCATCATATAAATACTGTTGGCAAATAAAAGTGTTATTACTTGTTGAGGGCAGTGTATTTGTTTGCCAGTCACAATCTGAAATAGCAAAACATTACTGTTGTTCTTACATTTTTCATTCATTTCTCAGTGAGAAATTAGTGTACAGAAAGGTGGTATCATTTTTGGGGGCATACAATACATGAGAGCAAAGGGCAGTATCCATCAAAGAGCAAAATTTGCCGTTATTATTATATATTGTAGAAACTTCACAGTCAGAGGGTGGTGTATGTTTTCAGAAGGGGCACAGTCCACTGGACAGTGTGTGTATATTGTTCCCAAGTAAGTTATTAAGAATACTGATTTTTTATTACTATGGGTTGCCTTAAGAGAACTGAATTATTGTTTCTTTCATGAAGCTAACAAAATCCAGTGTTTTTCACAAGGCTTTTCTTGTTCCATTTAGGCATTGTAGCTTGTTTTTACCTTGGGGAATGTTTGATCATTTCTTGCAAAGTGTGGTTGAACTACTGTATACTAAATCCTCATTAAACCAGATGGAGAAAAAATTATTTTTTTTTCATGAGCCTGGACAGTATTTCTGTTCCTGCATACAGAGTGGAGTACTTGTATGCTGTGTCTTCTTCTAATTTTTTCCCATTTTTCATTGTCAGCAGACCTGTAGGTAGGGCATAGTGAAGGAGGTGGCTGTGTTCAAGCTGTTAGGAGGTGTGATCAACATATCACCAGCATTTATTTATTTATTTAACATTTATTTACCAGGAAAGTCTGACTGGGACTGAGCCAGTTTTCAGTGGAGGTTGACGGTGAAATGCTCCAGATGCATGCCTTTAGAATGTAGTAGGAAACCCAAACGAATGCAAGGAGGACATGCAGACTCCACAGAGAAGGCACCCCAGCTGAGAAGCAAACAGGAGATGCTTTCATCTCAGAAAAAAATCAGAATTATCACGCCTGTCAAAACTATGTTGTCAATAGGCTTTGTCAGTACCATAATTCAGCTCCCCCCTCTCTTTCTTGTAATTGGAATATTTCTTAGTGTTCTTTTCCCACATATATGCTGTACCCCTTTTGTATTGATCCAAGTCCCTTTGTAGTTTTTTCATCTTACACTCATAAATTTTAGATATATTGTACTCAGCATTAGAGAACTGCTTGGCATATAAATTCTCCCATTGAGAAAAAAGCAAATCATTTTTGATGGATGTATTTAACTCTTCTACTTCACAAATTAAATGAACCAACCTCTCATCATTAAATTTCATTAACATAGACATGTAATTAAAAGCTGAGCTGAATTATGGTACTGACAAAGCCTATCAACAACATAGTTTTGACAGGCGTGATAATTCTGATTTTTTATATGTACCACACAGAGGTGGTGAGAGAAGGTGGACAAGGGGACACAGGTTAAACTCACAGTTCCACCCCTATCCCAGGACACAGTGATAGGGACCTGCCTTGTTAAGTCCAGGGCCATTGCAGTGGATACAGCAGAAGTGTTGGAAACAGACCCTGGTATTACACAGGATGGTATTATACAGGAAGGGATTATCTTTACGTACAGGAATTTTAACATATACAATTACACCAATTACACATTAAATATTGGACATTTTGATTTATTATCTAAGGGGATAAAATATATTCCCACAAAAAAGTTTAATGTAGTAGACTGTATTTGCGAAATTAAGATATGTTAGGAAATTAAATTTAGCTGTGCTATTTAAAGACAAAAAAATTGTCGGCAGCTCACACCTCACTGAGTCTTCTGTACCTAGTGTTAAAAAGAAGAGTTTGTTTATACCCCCTATGCACCCCCCCCCATCTCCTTGTTTGATAAAGTAGTGACTCGACAGATTTATCAGTTAGACAGACGGATAGCTGGACAACAGATCGGGTCTAATTTAACAGTGGAAGAGAGTAGGGTGCTTCAGGAATTAAGAAGTGCTAGTAATATTAGAACTATGAAACCAGACAGGGGGGGTGCAGTTATTTATGATAGTATTTTATACTCATGTAAGATACATGAATTGTTGTACAGCTCTGGCAATTATTCTATGTTATCCCTGAATGAAATCAATATAGGTTATAAAAAAATTGATATGTGTATTGAGGATTATTTAATTGACAACAGGATCACAGATGACATCTATAAGTTTATAAAAGTTGCTTATCCTGTCTTAGCCTCTATAGTAGGCATTCCTAAAATACACAAAAGTTTAGAAGAACCCCCCTTTTAGACCGATTATATCAGGAAGTAGGTCCAAAACCTTCCTCACTGGTAAGGTTATTGATATTTACTTGAAACATGTTTATGCTAAGATTCTACACATAGCCAAGGACTCTTGGGAATTTTTGAAAAAATTACCCGGTTTACTTAACCAGCCCTGACCTCATATTTGTGACCATCGATGTCATAGAACTTTTCTCATGTATACCGAAGGAAGATGGATTGCAGGCCTTTGCTTCTAGCATTAGAAAATATGCAGATATACAGTGGGATATGACTTGTCTTCTCACTGATATGATGGCACTGGTACTAGACCACAACTACATCTTATTTGAGGGCGAGTATTTCAAGCAGACCAAAGGCGTAGCTATGGGAGCAGCGTGTGCTCCCATATATGCCAACTTGGTCATGCTTGAATGGGAAGAGAGGACTATATTTAGTAGTCACTTTATGAAATACATTAAACATTATATTAGATACCTAGATGACATCTATATGATTTGGGATGGTGGTGAGCATTTGTTGACATCATTTCTAGAGTTCATCAATAGCAGCAGTGAATTTTTAAAATTCACCTTTTCTACAAGTTTGGAAGGGTTGGCCTATCTTGACACTTTTGTGTCCAGAGATGGCAACCAGTTCAAATCAAAAATTTTCAGGAAGAGTACATTTTCGAACAACTACCTGGAATTTTCCAGTTACCATCCGAGGAAACAATTTACTAATATTTATAAAGGTCAACTTATTAGAGCTGTTAGGATGACATCAGGATATGAGGATATGTTGGATGAGGTCAAATTTATCACCACCTTATTTAAGGACAGAGGTTATGACATGAGAGTCTTAGCTAATGTTAGCAAATATGTAGTGAGTAATTGGGGGAATCAATATAAACCATTATTGGAGGAAAAATATAACCCAGGATAGTAACAGATATAGACACATTGGTGGTTAAAAATGTTGAGCATAACAATTTCGATAGAACCTGCATTTTGGAATTTGGAGTGCATGCCGGTAAAGTGAAGAAAATACTGATGGACAACTGGCATATAATACTAGTCGATCAAGACATAGCTCCTATATTAGGGGGTTCTCCCAGATTTATTTATAAGGTAGGTATCAATATAAAATCTATTCTGGAAAAGGGCATAACTATTAAGAAGACCACATTTAATAATACTGCCAAATGTGGTGCATGTAAACAATGTCACACTATATTTCAAGGAAATAAGGTGACATTAAATAATTATAAACATACCAGTATCAATTTTTGTGGGGGTAACTATCTTACTAAAATGGTGGTATATATTGCAATCTGCAGGACTTGTTCAGGGTTCTACATAGGTAAGACCCAAAGGAGTTTGAACAAGCATATTTATTCTCATCTTTACAGCATTAGAAAAAAGGATGAAAAAAATGCTTTGTATAGGCATATTAAGCAGTATGGTGAAAATCATTTTTTCAATTTTGGTATAGTGGATATGGTGCAAATTAACAGTAGAGGAGGTGATTTCAACAGCTTGCTACTTTATAAAGAATTATGGTGGCAAATCTACACGGATGCCTCAGTTACACCAGGTTTGAACGATACTATATCTATTAAACCTTACTTGGCTTTAAAATGAACAAATATCTTTACAATTGAATAACAGTATTAATTTGTAAAGTATGTATACATCTGTGTTGGCTTTATTTATCTATCTATTTATTTACTTATATTTTTTCTACTAATGTTTTATTAATTGTTATAAGTGTGTATTTCTTTAAAATTCTTCAGAATCCTTATCAAATTGGCGCCAAAAATGTTATTTAAACAGTTGTTTAATCTAATATGGTGTTCTGATGAAGCTTGTTGTTATCAAGTGAAAGCGCTTAACCTGTTTTGGCGTTTTTTTGGTTATAATAAATTCTTTTTTTATATTTTTAATTCGTTTATAAGATAGAAGGTGTACTGGACAGGTGTGGTGCCGTTGTAGAGTTGAATTCCCAAAGACACTGAGGCGTCTTTTTATGAACAGCGCTATTTGTGCTTTTGTTCCTTTTCTGGGTTTCCTGGTTGCTGCACTGTTCGTGGATTTAGTGTTCCTAGTATATAGAAGCATTATAGGAAGGTTGTAGTAGATGTAGGTTGAAAATTAGAGTCAAGAAAAAAATGTTAGTCAGGGTTGGTACAGGAGCACAACCAGTGGTTATTGAGAAATAGTTTTAGATTTCTTTTTAAAAGTGGGATTGAGGTCTGAGATGTGAGGTCAGGCAATAGTTGATTCCATACTTTTCCGAGAGAGTTAAAGAACAAGGAGTCACCTGCTGAGTTTTTTGATTTGGTAGTATTCATCGCATTTTGTTTGAGGAGCATAGATTCTTGAGATTATTATATGGTTTAATGAGGCTAGAGAGTATAGGAGTGTTGCCGGGTTGATAAAGGGTCTTATGGGTTATAGTAAGTTGGTGGAATTGAATCTGATTAAGAAATTCTAACCAGCCTAGTTGTTTTAGATTCAGACAGTGATGAGTTCTGAAAGGAGAGCCTGTAGCAAATCTGGCAATATTATTATAGGATATAGCTAATTTGTTAAGGTTATTTTTAGAGATGTTGGTGTATATAGGAGAGGCATAGAGTAGGGTAGAGATTAAGTGAGTTCTGGCTATAGCAGTCCTAGCTACTGGTGTAAGAAAGGGTTTGATTCTGTAGAGGGATCCTAGTTTTCTGTTAACTAATTTTATTGTGGTATTTATGTGAGTATCAAAGTTGAGATAATTGTCAAATGTAATTCCTAAGAGTTTAGTGGTTGGGTCAGGAGAAATAAGAGTACCATTATTGGATGTGAGAGTGAAATGTAGAGGGCTGGACTTTTGAGTTGGTGTGAAGAGTAATAGTTTAGTTTTTTGGGGATTTAGTAGGAGGCAGCGGTTAGAGAACCAATGTTCTACAGTATTGAACGCTTTTTGTGTAAGAGACTGAAGTTCGGCCTGGGAAGTGGCTGAACAGATTATAGTAGAGTTGTCTGCATATTGAATGCAAGTGGAGAGTGGAATGGCTAAATGGAGGTCGTTGATATAAATGGAAAACAAGAGAGGGCCTAATATGGAGCCCTGTGGAACACCTAGTGAGATAGGAAGGTGATTAGATAGTTTATTTTGCCAGAGTACAGCCTGCTGTCAGTTTTCAAGGTAAGATATGAACCAATTCATAGATAGAGGGTCAAGTGAAAGGGACCTCAGTATATGTAGAAGGAGTTGGTGATTAACCATGTCAAAAGCTTTAGATAAATCGACAAAGACTGCAGAGGAAAGAATATTTTTGTTACAGTTTTCGTTGATACAGTTTGTGAAGGATAGCAGGACAGTAGTGGTACTGTGGAAAGGTCTGAATCCGTGTTGACAGTTAGCCAGTAGGTTGTGATGGAGAAGGTGGTTAAGTAGTTGTTTGTGGATGCACTTTTCCATTGTTTTTTCAAGTGGGGCGAGTAGAGCTATGGGACGAAAGTTGGAAAAGTCATTGGAGTTCCCACCTTTATGTAGTGGGATGATATGAGAAATTTTCCAGATAAATGGGATAGTACCTTCCTTTATGGTTCTATTTATCAGTATGGAGATGGGATAAGCTATAGCTTTAGCTTCTTTTTGCAGGAATTCAGCTGGGAGTTTATTAGCTGAGGGGGTAGTTGGTTTTAGCTTTTGGGGAAGGGAGCAGATATAGGATGTGGGCACTGGTTCTAAATGAAATAATGAGGGTGGCTTGGTAGTGGGAGTTGGCAGATTGGAGGTATCGGGGGATAGATGGCTAGCAAGAGTTTGGATAGTGTTAGTGAAGAAAGAATTGAAGGCATTAGCTGTTTGTGTTAGATTTTCAGGGTTAGAGCCTAGAGGGTTGGGGGTAATAGTTTCACCTGGGTAAAGAAGTTTGTTAATACTAGTTCAAAATTTTTGTGGTTCCTTGAGGGAGGATTGTTGTAGTTGGAGATAGTAGTTATTTTTGTCTAGTAGGATGGCTTTTTTGTATTATTTCTATATTGTCTAAAGGTTTGGTTATC
The DNA here is from genome assembly GCF_019279795.1 of Protopterus annectens. NCBI lineage: Eukaryota > Metazoa > Chordata > Ceratodontiformes > Protopteridae > Protopterus > Protopterus annectens. The sequence goes on from NC_056750.1 coordinate 466,018,355, forward strand.
TATAGGATTCTTAGTAGTACGCCATTTTGCCCAGGATTTGTTTCTGCGAAGGATAAGTTGCCTAGTATTGTTAGAGAGCCAAGGAGCAGGTTTAGCTTTATTTCTACTAGAACTTGTTGGGGTGTGATGGTCCAGGATTGTTAAGAATGTGGAATTAAAGTATTCAACTGCTTTATTTATAGGGAGGAATTTTAATGGTGACCAATTACATTGTTTAAGTTCTGTTTGGAACAGCTCGGGGTTAAAATTCTTTTTGGTGCGTACTGTTCTGAAAGTGTTATGGAAAGTTGGGTTGGTTTTATGTCTGATTATATATATTAGCGAATAGTCGGTAGGTCGTCTGGGAGAGTTCCTGTTGTGTAAGTTTGGTGAGGACTGTTAGTGAGTATCCAATCCAAGGTACTTTCTTTATTGTTAAGTCTATTAATTCTGGTGGGGGAGTTTATAGCTTGTGAGAAACCATAAAGGTTAATATGGTTGGTAGGGTTTGTACTGCTACATGAATTCCAATCTATATTAAAGTCTCCTAGGACTATGGTTTCTTGTGGGAGATTAGAAGAAAGCCAATTTAGGATGTATTCAAGTAGGCAGATGTTATTTCTTGGGGGAAGATATGTGCAGATGATGTTTATGGCTTTATGTGTGTTAAGCTGGAATTTGGAGATAATTATTTCAGCACTGTTGTCTAAAGATAGGTTAAGATTTACAGTGCTGAGTTGTATTTTTGCTTTATAGAGAATTGCTACCCCTCCTCCTTTTTTGGATGTGCGGTCTAGTTGAATGATGCTATATCCTGGAGGGGTGATTTCATTGTCTTTTATTGTGGGTTTTAGCCATGTTTCTGATAAGCAAAGGATGTCAAATTAGTGGACATCTAGAAGGGCATGAACTTTAGCGATTTTATTGTAGATACTGCGTATATTAAGATGAGCAATAGAGAGTGAATTAGATGGTTTGATAAGAGGTAGGATGCTAGTTTTGTATTAGTTACAGTTTGCAGTGGATGGGATGGAGTTTGGACCAGGGTTAGGATGAATGTCCCCATCTATTAAGGAGTGGAGGAATATAAAGTGCTTAGGTTGGAGAGGCTTACAATAGTAATCAAATGTTTTTTTTAGTTTTTAGGTCGCTATATTTGATGTGTACTAGTCTGTGATATTTAGTTAGTAGGTAGCTGGGTTTGCAAATGAAATTTGGGAAGTTTGGAGATATGGTTAATGTTGGCGTTAAAGTGTGTTTGGAAGGGATGAGGAGGGTATAGTAAAGAGGTTGTTCATAGGAGGTTAAGAGATAGGTTGTGGTTAGAGCAGGTAGGAGTGAGACCAGTATTAATAGTTGTAATTGGTATGGCATGGTTGAGTTGGACTTAATATTGATAGTGAGGTGTGAGTTTAAAGTTGAGGTAAGTTTTATAGACATATCAGGAGGTGTGCCAATAGGTGGTATTTATTACTAAGGTGGATGAGAGGTAAGGTATCAGTGGGTGTGTTGTGAGAAATTGAGGCTGGGTGTGGTAATGATGTGATATGTGTGATTGGAGTAGGTGTAATGGGGGTGGGTCTATAGAGGAATAAATCTAGGACCACTGAGGGTGGGTGGGAATTGGGGGCAGGGTAGGGGAGCGGAGTGAGCCCGAAGGGCGAACGGAGTGGGTAGAGACAAGAGAGTGGACTTTCAAGGAAGTAAGTCTGAAAGTGCGGGAATGTAGAAGTAAGTTGTGAGGCTAGTAAGAGGAAAGTAAGGATTTCAATGGAGTAGAATGTGGTTAAAGAAACCCTAGGACAAGGGTGAGAAGGTAAAAGAGTGAGTTAGTGAAAAGCAGAAGCTAAAAAAATGAGATAGGGAGGTATAGTAAAGAAATAGGTGTAGGAATTGATATACAGAAAGCTTATGGTAAGGCGCCACCTAGTGGCTAGTCACTTAATTGCAGCAAATGCTTCACTTACAAGGGTAGCAGGCTACGGGAGAGAGGGAGTTAGGCTACTAATTAAAAGAGAGTGAGTAGGCTGGATGTAAGGGTTTGCTTAAAAAGTAAAGAGATAAATGGGGTGGTTGTTGGCTGCTGGCTAACCTGCGTGGGATGCTTGCCTAGCGTAGTAGAGTCATTAAACATTAAAATTAGCACAAAGTTCTAGTAGCTGTTGCAGCACATACTTTCACTGTCTTATAACAAGTGGTCTCTCAGGGAGCTGGTAGGTAAATTCCTAGTTCGGACTATTTTTCAGAGGCATCCAGGAGGGTGAATTCTGGTGATTTAGTACAGGGATGTACTGGGTCACAAGGCTGGTAAATGAAGGAGGAGAGAAAAAGGTAGAGAGGCAGACAGTACTAGAATTAGAAAGCAAAGAAAAGAGTCTTTTCACATACAGTTACATGTAATTGCCACATTAAACATCCAAAATCCTCTATTTGTATTGAAATGTCTATAGAGTACAGTATAAATCAGGTACAACTATGACTCTAAGAACTCTGCAAAAATACATACAGGTAGCTAAGATGGAAAGAGCTACATAAGCTTATTCTTTAAAAATAAGTACACCAACAGCAGCAATTAAATTAATATTGTATCAACAACAACCTTTCAGGACTAGGACACAATGTTGTTAGAGTTACGTCATCCAAGAATAGTAACAATACTTGGCCTAAGTAATCGGGTAGTACTGCAGTGTTCCTTGCTTAGACACATATAATCATGCAGAATAACAGTGGAAACTCCTTTTGTAGCTATAAATGTAAACTCCTATACATAGGAACTAGCAGAGACCACTTTTAGTAGGGGCCTAACTATTTAGTGCAGGCTTTTTCCATGTTTTGAGAGTAGGGAAAGGAAGACATACAGTCGGTGAAGTAATTATTAAGTAACAGGGGGAATTAGAGCTAAATAATAGCAAGAGTAACTTCGGCGCCTAAAATAATTAATTAATAGTACAAGGCAGATAGGCCACTAACAACAGCCCCCATGGACACAGCGCTTACTGTGTTTAAGCATGAAAGGAACATCCAATCTATTTTGAAGTGATTGTAGGGATAAAACATAAAAAACCCTGTGTATATCTGTAGAGCGTTTAGAAGGCTACTCCAGGCTGAGTAAAATTAATAATTACAGGTAGAATTAGAGAAAAAATTAGTGGTAGAATGGATTCTACATGAGTAAGTATGTATTTACAATACTAGTCATTTAAGCCGATTATGGCAGATCCACGTGCACAACGCTATCTATGTTTAAGCGCGTATAAATCTCTAAGCTATGTTTCATAGGTTATCAACAACATATGTGTGTGTATATATATATATATATATATATATATATATATATATATATTTTTTTTTTGTTTTTTGTTTTTTTGTTAATTTTTGTAATTAAATAATCACCTCTGGACTTCCAGATGTAGTTATTGTTAACAGAGCTACTGTTATGATTATCTGCTCTGACTCAGCTGTTGTTGGATTTAAAGAGCCAAACCTGATCCTTGGCTTAGCTCTAGCTTGGCTCGTCTTCAGAAATCCCAGGCTTGCTCACCTTTACCTGACATGGAGGACTTAAGAGGAGTAGAGAAGCACGTAAGGGGAAAATTAATGTAGGTATAAGTGAACACTGTAAGAAAGAAGAAGAACAGACAATCAAGAGTCATCAGTAAGAAGCAGTTTTATTCAGTTCAGCACATACTGTAGATATGAGGAAACAGTCCAGGGTATAGTCAGCATTTTTAATTTGGCCCACCAGGCTCCAGTTCTTCGAGCATACACACACACACACACACACACACACACACACACACACACACACACACACACACACACACACACACACACACACAACTGTCATACTTTTAGAGCAATTGCTCTAAGACAAAGCCATAAGTAATGGGGGGGGGGGGCAAAGGCCCCAAAACAGGAACATTTTTAAAACATTGCTCTTACAAACTTGCAAAGTTGACAGAATAATATGTTTTGCATTAGCATGAATTTTCTGAAGGGTATGAAGACTGAAACTCAAATGTTTGCTATTATTTTCTGATTTTCATCCTCAGTGATTTGGCAGAAAACCACAGGTTTATGAAAAATATACCAAAACTATGAGGCAAAAATATGGACATTCTGTGAAAATTTGGACAATTAAGAGGTATGCACACATATGATTATTTGATTGCTTCTGTTGGTATTACACACTTTCAATATTAGTAATCCAAAATTAGGCACTGGAGACTAGCAGTTCCAACACACAAGTGATTTAATGTTCAAACACAGCAAAAGGAAAACACATCCACAAATAACATAAATTCTGATAAAAACACTTCCCCTTACGTTTTCGTCTCATATAACTTCATCAGATGGGCAAAAACCTCATAGTTACCTAGTTAAATAACTTTTCCTGTTTGAATAGACCAATGAAATCAGTGATTCAATTAGTTACCAAGATATAGAAAGAGTGGATTCTAAACTGCATGTGACAGTCTTACTAGTCTAGCACCATCTGGGGACAAATAATAAAACACATGAAAATGTATGTAAAATCAAGAATTCACTTAAATAAATAAATAACCAGGATAAAATAACATGAATATACATAAAAATGTAAAATTTTGACAATTTTGCAGACCTGAGCTTGAGTACAGATTTTATAGACACCATATCATTAAGTCCTGAATTGTTGCAAGCATCCAGGACTAATTGCCAATATAGTTCCCTATATTCGAGTCTGGTCTCCCATGGCCCACCCCTGGGGTCTATAGGGACCACCTCTATCACGAAAAATTGATACTCTGCTTTTGGACATGCCTGATGATGTTTGTACAGGGCATCATTATCATTTTTCTTCCTTAAATCATAAAGGTGTTCATACATTCTTTGTTTTAACCTCCTTTCCGTCTTACCCACATAGAAGGAGTCACATGCCCCACACAAAACAATATATACCACACCTGTGGTATTACAATTTGCATGCCCTCTAGTAATTATATACTTGTTTCTACATTTTAAATATAACATCATCCCAGTCCGTATGTACTTACATTGGGTACAACATCCACATTTGTGTGTCCCTTTTTTGTTACTAATGAGAGTTCTGAAATTGTTATAATGGGAACCTCCTTCCAAAAATATTTTTGATATTTCATCCTTTTTTGTACACACATTTAAGTGGCTTGTTAAATATACAATTTAAATCTGATAAGGCTGCAAATTATTTCCACTCCTTGTGTATAACTTGTTTGACCACATTTGTTTCCCCATCATATGTGATAGTCAAAGCAGATTGGTAAGACACCTCTTCTATCTTCGTACCTAGCCTTGCATAATCAGAGGGGCGATTTTTACCCAAAATAGGGAAAACCTAGACTCTCTACCATCCACGACTTCTGTTAATGCATCATTCAAAAGTGTGGGAGGATACCCTCTGGCTTTGAACATTTCTACTATAAAATCAAATTCTCTTTTAAAATCCTGGTCATCAGATGTCATTCTGCTAGCCCGGACCAGTTGACCTTTTATTACCCCTCATTTTTGGTGTGGGGGGTGGGCACTCGCATAGTGAAAATAAGAATTTGAAAATGTCTGCTTTCTATGTATTTTAGATTTGGAACCATTGTCCACCCTTTGAATGTTAACATCAAGGTAATTTAACTCACTATTGTTAATCTGATATGTAAATTTTAGGAACTTAGTAATCTTAGAAATGTATTCAAGGAATTCAAAAAAATGATTATCAGTACCAGTCCAAAAAATACAGATGTCATCTAAAAAACGCCCATACAAGTTCCAATATTGCTTAAATTTAGAGGTGAACACATATTTGTTTTCCCAATATAGAAGAATAATATTGGCGTAGGTAGGGGCACAGTGTGCCTCCATTGCCACACCCTTCAATTGTTTATAGTATTCTCCCTGAAAGAAAATTATTCTTAAGGACTTGGTCCATAAAAATTAGACAAGTGCGAAATACACCAAAGGGAATATCCTCACAATTGGCCACAAATTCCTCAAATCAATCAAGCCCCACATCATGTGGAATACACATGAACAAATCCACTACATCAAGTGTAATGAAAGTACTTGTGTTGGATTGTTGTTCATTGCTTATGCGTCTTAAAAAATCCCATGAATCCCTGAGAATATTCTCATTTTTTGAAAACTGTGTTTTTTAGATTATAATGTATATATCTTGCAAAAGGTGTAGTTACTTATCCTTCCGCAGAGACAGTAGACCTAAGCGATGGGTCAGTAATACTTTTCTGGACCTTGGGTATGCCAAAGATAGAGGGTACTCTGGGCTTGACATTTAAAAAGTTATAAGTCTCAATATCTATGAGCCCTTCTAAACTACAGCCACAGTGTCAGACATTGTGAATACTCCCAAAGCAGTGTAGACTTTGCTGTGTTGCACATAATTTGTACATGCAAAGATAATAGTGTTCTCTATTGTGCACCAAGCTGCTGGCTGGCTGGCTGTCCTATCTTATTAAGAGCTTTTTGCTCTCTTGAAGTGTGTGTTGTACTTTTGTGTATTACATGTAGTAATCCTCATGTGACAGAATAGCATTACGAAGATTCATGAATTACTCATGTCATTTCCACATAGCATAGTGGGTCTACTGTAAGTCACAAAAACATGGTAGCCCACAGTTGTGAGATGCAATGACTATTTAAAGGTTTATATTTTTGATGCAAGTGCTTTGTTTTTTGTATGACTTGTGTTATGTTTGCCTTAGCAGAATTGCGGTCAGTACTGTTCAGAATCATGCTTGGAAATAACTTCATGTCTAATGTAGTTTATTGGTTACCTGTTTATGTAAATAATTGCCATCCATTGCTTCAGTTACTTGGTCGTCCCAGTGTTAGCTGCTAGATTAGCTAATATGGAAAAACTTTTTTTTTTTATGTTTACATAGAAACACTAAGTGTCAGTAACTTAAGATACGTTGTTAGATATGTTTGTAGTGCAGCAAGTGGCAAAATAATGTCAGGTGATATGCAGTATCTTATCTGAAGTGCTCTTTGGCTTCGTAGAGATGAATAACAGACACAGTTTGCAGAACTGTAATTTGAGCCACTACAGGTCAAACAAAGTACTACTTTGGCTGCCTTTAACTGAATGGGTAGATGCAAATGTATGCTAGATGTATCACATGTAGCCCTGGTTAGTTTGGGAGGGGAACACAATTAAGTGTTTTGAAAGGGGGACAAGAACTTTAATGTGCATACTCTTAAAGGTGCATATGGCTGCATATGGCAATACATCTTACAGTCTCAATGATTGCTTGCCTAAATTTGTTCCTATGTTGCTAAGTCAGATCAACAAGATTTGACTCTAAGGTTTCTAACTGGCATTGTCTCAAAGTGAAGATGAGTATTATAATATTATACAGAAGTGTAGACACTGATAGCAGATATGGATTCCTAACCCCATCTTGTCTGTCCACCGTCTGCTTCATATATAAATTCAAATCTCTGGCTTCAGCTCTTTAATATTGATGAGAGTTTATTAATATGCTTGCACATAACACTCTAGAACCATTTCACTTGCTTTGCTCATACATACCAATACTGGGACTGTAATTCACATTTCCACATGCTCCATTTCTTACATTAAATTTTGTCATTCTTTCCTCTCATCCTAAAATGTCTCTGTAAAGCGCTATTACATTTGTGCTTCTAGGAGGTTTGTAGTGACAATCCAGATCTGAAACAATCATGTGTTGGTTTGTAATTTATTTATTTTTACTGTTAAAAAGAGATATGACTGTGAGTGAGGAATTCCAACTTTTGTGCGACTTTTCCAAGTAGTACAGTCAGACGATGACTTTATTCTACTTAATCTAATATTTAGTTGTATATTGTGTGTGTGTGTTTTTATAGAGTTTGATTTAAAATCTCTTAGAATTCTTTGGTAACTTATTTTGATTATCATTTTCTTTTGAATTCTTTTAGAATACTTTATTCATTTTCAGCTGAAATGGATTTTTTAAATGAATATGCCATTAATAATTTGCTAAAGCACAAGTATCTTGTACAGTGTACTAAACGCTATGCATATTTAAAGGTAGCACCTGATAACACTGTTGATCTGTGTTCCTCATTTCAAAAGTTGGATGATTTGTTTATCATTATTAGTAGTAAATGTAGACATACTGATGACAATAGCACTTGTGCAATTGTCACAACTTGGAGAATTGTTACATTTATAAATAACTGGACTGATAAAATAAATACTTTTAGGCAAAGGACAAATAGAGCAGGAAAGGAACTGGAATTCTGGATACAAGTATTCATCAATCTGTGGATTCAGAGCACTTAGAAGAAAATTAGAAAGAAAGGATGAAGTTCACAACAGATAAGGAAGAAAAATAAACTGAATAATTTCTATAAATCAAGGAGAATAGTACTACAAAATGGACACTGTTTTGTTATGTAACACACAGATTTCAGGGCATGATAACATTCTTCTACAAGAAAACCTTCAGTCTACAGAAAAATACATCATTTTTCCAGAATATAATGTAGAAAAAAAGAGGCAAGGAGTAGGTGAAAAGGATGAAATCAAAGTTGAACATGTGAGGACTGAAGAACATTACTGTAAGAAAAAAGAGGAGAAAGACAGAAGTTAATAACATGGCTCAAGCTGTGGCTGTACAAAGTCAACTGGATGAGAATGTAATGCTTGCAAATTTAATAAGCAATAAGAACAGTGGGATTAATAAGTCTATTGATGATGATGAAGGTTATTCCTTTGTAACAATTGATAAAGCAGATATTACTGTATTAGAAATTGAAGATTCTTCAAATCTGGTCAGAAAAGATATTATTGTAATTGGAGGTTCAGTTATTTGAGGAACTGGGACTTACATTAGCAGAAAAGATAATAAACATTGTGTGTGATGCTTGCCAGGAACAAAAATACTGGATGTTAGAAAGGTCTTAGAATGCCTTAATGTTAGGAAGTATGGATATGCTTTTATTCATCTTAATGCAAATTATCTTATCCACGAGGACTGTCTGACTTTTAGTAGGGAACTTACAGCCTTCTTAGATAGCATAACTTATACATGTGTTAGGGCGTATTTTTCACAAATCACATATAGAAAAAAGAGTCAGGTCACTGTGAATGAAAAGATTTTTGGATAAATACCTACACGAAAAAAATGACCCTTTTTAAAAAATGGAAATGTGTACAACATCCGAGCCTAATTTTGGGCAGACATTTGTTTAGACAGGATGGTGTGCACTTATCATTATCAGGGAAGAGACTTTTTGCAGTAGATATTTTGCAGTATTTGACAAATACAATGCAGGAATTTTGCCTGGTCAAAAATTTAAACGTTCACAGATAGCAACATTTGATGCATCTCTGATGGTTGTTAATGCTAGGAACATTAATAATAAAGGTTTTTTTTTTAATGGAAAATTTGCTAAAATCCCACAAGACTGATGTTATTAATGTTTGTAAAACATGGTTAAAGAACAGTGACTGGAAATCAGTTCCGTTAGGGCATAAATGTTTTTTTTACTGAAACAGACACTGTTAACAAAAATCAGTTGTTTGATTGTTATTGAGACCTGTGATTATTACATGTTCACTGAAAATACCAATACTGTAGATTGTGTAACTGTGATAATAAAGATGACCCTGGGACATATAACAATTGTTGGACTGTATAGACCACCAAAATCAAGTGCTAATGACCTAGAGGAATTCATACATTTCCTGCATGAAACACAAGAGAGAAGAATAACAATGACTGAGGACTTAAATGTACCAGAACAGACTGGAACAATATTGATTCAACAACATTAATAAGGAGATTATTTACAATGTATGTTTAGAAACAACAGTTGCTTCAGATCGTAAAAAAGCCCACCAGGGAATGGAATATGCTAGAAATTGTTTGCATTCCTAAAGAAATTACAGTTACTTCATGTCAAGTTTTACCACTGTTGTTGTGCAGTGATCTTGGGGTTATAAAGCTTAATTTGCTGCTAGTTAATTCTTCCAAACTGAAATTAAACCAATGCACAGAAGGTTAATAACAGATTATACAGAAGCAAATCAGTCACTATGTAAAACTAATTGTAGTGATGCATTCATTGGGAAAACTGCAGCAGGAATGTGGAAAGTTTTGAAAGAGAAATTGAATGCAAAAAATCAAAAAAAAGTTTAACATCAGGATCTAGGCACACAACTTCAGGAAGATATATTTCCATAAGAACAAGATATTTGGTTAAGGTGAGGGACAAAAAAACTATAAGAAATGGAATAGAGGTAGAACTATGACTTTGAAAATTGAAATAAACAAGCTGGACAGACAAATTAAACATAGCATGAGAAATTATCAAAAACAATTTGAGGAAACTATTTTATAGATATGTAAGATGGTAGGAGTAAAGACATACTAACTGATAAACTACGTGTACTTTCTAAGATGTACTCTCAGACTCAACAGATTATAGATATATTTACAAAATCTTATGCAACGCAGTTTGGCTGCAGAAAGGGAGTGATAAATTGTCCTAGTGATATCCAGGTGACCTCATGTACTGAAATCAAATTAGGTTATATTGAAAAAGAACTATGCAAACTGGATCCAAATAAAGCACAGCGAGGAGACAGAATTAATAATAATGACCTGATAACACTTTGGCATGAAGTTATAGTACCAGTATATTTTATTTGCAAGGTTGAATAAATATGGGGGGATTCCTCAAGACTGGAGACATGCACTTGTTAAAACTGTCTTTAAGGGAAAGGAGAGTAGGACAAACCCAGAGTCATACAAACCCACACATTTACTTTCATGTTGCAGAAAAATAATGGAGAAAGTTATACTGGATAAATTATTGTCAGAATTTGAAAGGTTGAGACTTGAAACCATATATCAGCATGCATATGTTGAAAATAGAACTATCACCACCTGTAACTTGATGTTCTATAACAATATAATAACAGCTTTGAATGAAAAATCGGGCTGTGTTGTAATGTATCTAGATTTAACTTCGGCATTTGACGGGGTCATACACAAAACACTGATCAATAAATTAGAACAACTAGGTGTTAATGTACTTTTGATAAGATGGAAGGCTGCATGGATTACAAATAGGACATGGCAAGTATCTTACAGCAATTGGACAGGTGAAATTCAAGGTTACAGTCAGGGTGTCCCACAGCGCTCTAGCCAAGACCCATACTTGTTTAGATTGCATCTTTCAAATGTATCTTTTTCATCTGAGGTGTTATACAGTTTATGTGCAGATGACTTAAAAAAGGATAACATATTACATGCAAAATACAAACCCTTCAAACTGGGGATCACAGTAGCCAGGAAAAAAAATCACCACATGACACACAAAAGAGTATATTAAGCACTTTTGTTCTGTTTACTTTTAGAACTTCTTCAAAATAAAAAAACATTCATTCAAACAAGTTTAAATAATTTGCAAAAATGATATCATATATCAAGCAACCAATAAAATCGTTCAGTTTAACTAATGCAGTTGGTTAAAATAAACAAGTATAATTAACTCGGCCTTTCTACCAAAAAAATTACCTAAAAAAGAAAGATTAATAAATAATGTAAATAATATAAATAATATAAGTTAAGTACATGTATACTTTAACGAACGTTTCACTGAAATAGTCTTATTTAAACCAGGTGCCGTATCGGCATGCAAAAAGACTTGCCTTCTAAGCTCTAAGAATTCAAGATAATTATTAAACTCATCAGTAAAATGAAATTTGATTAACCTTCTCCACCACAAAAAAATTAAATTTATGAAAATTATTATGAACCATACTGTGTCTTGCAAGTGCATTATTAGGATCTTTATTTCTAATGGCACATATATGTTCCCCAATCCTGCACCCTAACTTCCTAGTAGTTTTCCCAGTATAAAAACTGCTTCAATTTCAGCAGCTTGCCAGGTAAACTAAACATTCACTTTTACAAGTAAACCTTCCTGTGGCTGTTAACATAAAATTAATGTGTTCAAAAAAATATTGACTGATAGAACTAATGAACCTACAGTACTTACAGACTTGACAGGGAAAAGTGCCTACACTGATTGATTACATTACAGCGACCATGAAACAGTGGCAAACTACTTTGCAGTTAAGCCATGATATAGGACAATTTATTATTCCAGGGATAAAAATTCAAATGGGGAATATTCCAAGATGACTCTATCACTGCTGCTTTTTTGTCTTGCCCTTAACCCATTAAGTTGTTTACATAACAGATTAGGTCATGTCTACAATGTGGTTCTCAGAAAACAACAAAGATGATTTAAAACTGTATAGTTCATTAGATGAAGAACTAAAAGCACATCTGCAAGTGGTCAAAACTTTTTCAGATGATGTAAGAATGTCATTTGGCCTTGATAAATGTGCAAAAGCAACCTTTAAAGCAGGAAAGCCGCAGCACCAAGAAAACATTAGTTTGGGACAGGGATGTGAGAGAAAAGAACTTGAGCAAGAGGAAGTGTATTGATATTTGGGAACTGATGAAGAATCAACAATAATACATGAACAAATGTGAAAAAACTCAGTAAGGAATATTTTAGAAGACTAAAATTAATACTGAAAACAGCATTGACACCCAGGAACAAAGTCCAAGCTATAAACCAATTTGCTCTTCCTGTCCTAACTTACAGTTTTGGGGTGACTGACTGGTCCCAAAAGGTGTTGGATAAGATAGACAGGAAAACAAGAAGGTTGTTTCATGCTCATCAAAAGATTTATAAAAATCAGTACATGCCAAGATTATATATTTCCCATTCTGAAGGAGGTATGGGCCTCCTCAAAATTGATTATATGCATAGATCTTCAATTGTGGAACTGCATACATATCTACTAACCTCACAAGACCCAAATGTAGTGAAAGTTTTGAAACATGAGGAGAATAAGTCTAAGATGACTTCCCTGTTTAATTTAACAGAAGCATATCAGCTTTAAGCAGGAATGGAAATCAAACCAGAAGAAGATAAAAGTCAGGCAACAAGTGAATGTGCTAAAAACAGAAGAAAGAATATAATGTGAAGGATCAGATGAGAAGGCAAGAAATGTGGAAAATGCATAAATATAGTTGGAAGTATATAAAACTCTTGGAACAACCTCAGGATCGAATGCAGGAATGGTTAAAGAGAGGTGAATTTAAACCAAAAGATGAAAGGTTAATATTGGTGGCCCAAGATAGTGGACTATTTACACATTGGTTTATAAAGTCTATTGAATGTGTGGGAGAAACAGACAAATGTTGGTTTTGTAAAACAGAATTGGAAGCAATCAAACATCTTGTTGCTGGTTGTGATATACTAATGGCAAAAGGACTGTATACTGAAAGGCATAATAATGTGGCAAGACTTTTGCATTAGGTATTGTGCAAACATTATAATATTGAGGTAGTTGAAAAACACTGGAAACATGAGCCACGTATCATAAAAAATTATGAAGTTTACATCACATGGGATCATCCATTACCAACAGTTTAAAAAAAGAAATGTGAGAAAACAGAAAAAGTAGTGCATGATAAGAATACAAAAGTAGCATTGATCATTGAAATTGCTACACCCAGTGACTACATTGTCTCGTACAGAGAGACACAAAGTCATAAAATACCAGGATTTGCAGGCAGAAATGAGGGCAGTATGGAAGAAGCATACTCAAAACATTCCAGTAGTAGTAGGAGCAACAGGTCTTATAAAAAAGAATTTACAGACGTACTTAGATATGTTACCGATACATGTAACTCCATATGAATTGTAGAAGGAGTCATTATTGGGCACATTGCAGGTGCTGCAAAGAGCACTTCTGGCTAACATCAAAGACTGAAACAATACTAATGTCATGAACTTTAATCGTACTTTAACATAGGAATGGGGTCCATTCACATCATGGTATTAGAAAACCAAAAGACTTGGAGAAATTAAAAAAGGTTCTATAAGAATGAGAAGTGTACTAAATGGTTTTCTGAGAGAGTAACTGATGCATGGAACAGACTATCAAATTATATTATAGCAAGCACTAGTGTAGTTATTTCTATGTATATTGGCAGGCTAGAAGGGCATTATTGCCCATGCTTGAAATTTTTGTATGTATGTTTGTATAATGTATTCATTATGTATCATCTGTTATCTCACCCATCTTCAGATGACTACACATTAAGTTATCTTGGTATGTGTGTGTCTGCATTTTACCTTAGACTGAACATTTGCATTACCTGCACTTTTATTTGTTGACTAGTTTCACCACATCTTTGTCCATATGTTGCTATGACACAGAATTGCAATTGAATCCTCTTTATGAGCAACCTGTGCCCTGATAAGATCATACCTCCCCATTTTGTTAATTGTCATTTTTTGTGTGCACTCACTTTCTTATTGGCTCACACTATAGTCCTTGTATGATGTTTAACTATTGAGGTAGTTTGATTTTACTAACCACACTAACTTTCATTGTATTTTTTAAGCTTTGATTACTGTACATTTAGAAAGTTACTTTAAATTTAATATATTCAATACATCATGAGTTGATATTCCCTCAGCATCAGCATCATCCCACTATTGTTGTCTAATTTGAATGCATTAATACTTGCTCCTTACTGAATTTTATTTAACACATACTTATTAAGTAGCTTTAACTTTAATTTGTATTAAGTAATTTAGTTTGCTGATTTAGTTTATAATTAATTGAGTGTGTTTATTTGCTGGTTGCTTCTGTTGCTCATTTTAAATTGGAGTTTTGTTGATTATCTGATTATTAGTAATTTTTTCAGCATTTCTTAGGGACAAAAACTTTTAATAAAATGCATTTAAAGATAGCCAGTGCACTTTTTTCTTAGGGTTAAAAGTTAATGTTTTCTAAAAGCATACAAGCATTTTTTTACACCTGGGATAGGAAGAGAGAAATAAATAAAAAAATGACAACAATCAGTGTATGTGGGAACACAGGCTGTAGCATGCACGTTAGCATGAATAACCTTTATTTTAGGTTGGGTAGTGCCTATGAGTGCACTTGTCAATTTGGAGAAAGTGTTCCTATCTGGAGGATTAAACTCCATTTTTTGAAGATGCACATAGTTTAGTGTATTCTAAGTTAGTAGTGTTAAATTGAAATTAACAGCAACAGGTCACAAGGGCAAACTGTACAACTGTATATTTGTAATTGCTTACAGATTTATTGAAAGAAGCCGATCAAGTACTACTACGAGATTAAAAACATTTTCTTTATACCACGGATCACTGTCAAATACTTCTTCAGCTGACTCATATTACAAAAATGTCCAGCCAAAAAGTCTTTTATTACAACATTTATAGTTTCAAAAGTTTGTCAGTGATGAAAACTTTATTTTCCTGTATTGAAGCCTTCTTTATCTGTGTCATTATCTCAATCCAGTGAAAACCAGTTCTCAGCAGGCCGAAATGTTCTTTCAGGAATGTTCTTTCATTGATAGGATAGTTTGTAAATGTTTCTATTGTGTTAGCCATTTCCCTTTAGGAAGTTCATTCTATTGAATATCTGTATACATTTACCTGTTTATCATATTTTAACAAGTTTCTGTTGTTAATGCCATTTGTTACAAAAACAGTCAGAAGTGTAATACTTTTTGTGCACATTCTGTTAAGCCAATTCATATTTCTTTTTTGCACTTGCAGATGCTATGTCTCATGCTATTTCTAAAAATATCATACTATTATTATGATTACCAAACCTCTGTCACTGTGAAGGAAAAACAGTTCTACCAAATTGCACCCACACACACGTTTGTGTGTGTGTGTGTGTGTGTGTGTGTGTGTGTGTGTGTGTGTGTGTATATATATATATATATATATATATATATATATATATATATATATATATTTTTTTTCTAACAAATATATGTTATTTCTATGAGGGAAACTAATCTTAATTTGTATAATTATATCAAGTAGGGGATAGCGGTATTGGTGTTTTGAAAATGTATTTTGGTTTTGTTTGAGTGTTTTCAGTGAAGCAAAAGGTCTTGAAAAATGTGACATAGGTTTATATGGAGATGTGAAGAAACAGGTGTACAAAAGGTCAGCCTGATAAACATTAGTGTGTGTATATAACACAAAAGCTGAAAATACACATTCAGCAAACTGACATGCATAAAAAGTGGGAACAATAGCTTTTTATCATAAAGGCTGTTATCCATATTATCTTGGAATGTAAATGGTCTTACAGGTATAAACAAAATCAAAGAATATTGAATTATAATAAGAGATGCAGAGTGCAACTAGCAGTGTTGCAGGAAACATATTTGGAAAGGTGTGACTGTTGCTCGTTTGTCTCTAACACATATAACAAGAAGGCTTGGGGTTTTGTTCAGATGCTTTAAGACATACAAATGCATCAGGATGGATAGCAGCAGCATAATTAAATATGAACAAACTAGTTAACAGACAACCCTTACAAACATACATGCTTACATCTCAACAGCTAACTACAAATTGGTAGTAAGGCTCGCATGTGCTTAGTATTTATACACTTGTTCAAGCCCTTGGATAGCTTCTTAAAGGTGTTTATATGCACACATATTGATCTACATCCTTCCTCTTAAAAAGATTGCCCTTTATGCAAAGCAATATCAGAGTTAGGCATACATTACTATATACATTACAAACAAAACACAGTCTTCATGTCCAAGTTGCTTCATATCTGCTGCAGGGTTTATAGTTGTTGTGTCTTTCGGGTTTTCCGGTTAGGGGTCGCCGCAGCGGAACTCCGGTCCGCTAATGATTGGCAGTGGATTTTTACATGCCGAGTTGCCAGCTCTGACGCACAACCTTCAACGAAGGTAAGCCCATTCACGCATGTCTCCTCGCAGAAGACGCTCTAGCTGAGAATTGAATGGGACAACGTCTCGCTGTGAGGTGACAACGCTACTGCAGCACCAGCACCGCAGTGTTCTGCTGCAGGGTTTATAGATTCAACCATATCTCGTGACATAACAGTTAGGACCAAACCTAGCAACAGTGACAGTCTGCGGTGCACAACTCTTATCAGGAACTTATGGATTCATCACAGAAATGGGAATTTCCTCTGGAACTTCCCCAAGAATTAGAACACTGGACAACTCACTCTGAGATAGAGACTTTCTCACAGGCTATGTACATGGTTTAGGCTCGGACACCGGTTTCAAATATTTTCACTTCCGCCTAAAGATTGCTCCTTCTGATTCCACAATGTACGATCTCGGCTCTGGACCAATATTCTTCATGACACCAATCAGATCATAACCTTTGGACATCTGCATCCTTACCACTTCTCCCTCTCATAATGGATTGAGCAGTTTGCTGGTCTTGTCATAGTAGGACTTCTGGGTTAAGCATTTCTTCAACAGATTGGCTTTCGCTAATCTCTTGTTTTTGACACATGGAACCAACAATTGACTACTGATTGGTAATTTGGTTCTGGTTTGTCTCGATAGAAGTCTTTGAGCAGATGAACCAAGATGTTTATCACAAGGAACATTTCTGAGATTCAAGAAAACATCACTATTATCTCATTTTGACTTATTTAGTAACTGTTTTGCACTTTGAACTGCATGCTCTGCCAAACCACTTGACTGAAGTACTCTGGACTACTTGTGACATGAGTAAAGTCCCATTCTTCAGAAAATCTTTTGAACTGTTGGCTTGTAAACTGCATTTCATTGTCAGAAATAACTTTGTGCAGACTCCCATGTACAGCAAAATGATGTTTCATCTTAGTAATGACAGCATTGGATGCTAGGTTAGGAAGCAGGTCAACCTCAAACTAATTGGAGTAAGAGTCTACTAACACCAAATAATGATGACCATTCCACTCAAAGATGTCTGTGGCTACTGTCGACCAAGGTAGTTCTGGAATCTGGTTAAGCTGAAGTGGTTTCTTCTGTTGATGTGGCTTTGTACTGTTACACATGGAACAAGTTGAAAGTGCTCTCTCAATGTCTTGTGACATAGAAGGCCAAAATACTAGTCCTCTTGCCCTTCTTTTGGTAGATTTGGTTCCTGGGTGACCACAATGTCAGATAGTAATGTACTCTGGTTGCAAGGACTTTGTAACAATGACTTTCAGACTTTTATAATAATACCTTTGTCAGCCAAAATCTCATCTCTGTATGGAAAATAAGGTTGCACTTCATGAGGTAAGTTAGATTGCTTTGACGGCCATCCTGGATTGATAAAATGGTTGAGCCTTTGTAAAACTGGATCTGTGGCTGTGTGATCTCTTAGCTCATCAAGACATATGGAAGAAAAGATTTCTCACTTCCATGACTTCATAATCAAGGTTCTCATTCTTGTGCTGTTCTGTGGTGTTTTGGGGAGATCTGGACAATGTATCAGCAAGATATAGAAGTTTGTCTTTCTTGTAGACAGGATTGAAGTTGTACTTTTGCAATCCTCAGCATCATAAGTTGTAGTCTGGCTGAAGCTGAATGCATTGGGTTTATCAAGATAGTGACTAATGGTTGGTGTTCTGTTTCAATCTGGATAGGTCTACCATAAACATAAACATGGAACTTCGAACATGCAAACACAATTGCCAAAAGCTCTTTCTCAGTCTGGGCATACTGCATCTCAATTTGGGTAAGAGTTCTTGATGCGTAGGCAACAGGTTGATCCTCTTGTGCAATGACTGCACCAAGGCCAAATGTCAAAGCATCACACGAAAGTATAATTGGCTTATGAACATTATTGTATCTGAGAGTTGGTGGAATAGCAATTTTCTGTTTCAGGACATCAAATGCTGTTTGGTGTTGCTCTAACCAAGACCAGGATACATCTTTATGTGTCAGCTGTCTGAGTGGTGCTGAAAGTTGGCTCAAGTCTAGAATGAACTTGCCTAGGTAGTTAACCATACCAAGAAAACGTTGCAGGGCTTGAACATTGCCTGGAGCTGGCATCACGAGAATGGCTGTTTTCTTTGAAGGGTCTGGTCATCAGCCTGTACTTGCAAATAAATGACCAACATAAGTAACTTATTGTAGCCTGAATTTGCATTTGTGTGGGTTAAGCTTAAGAGTCACTTGACATGCCCTTTCTAGAACTTTTTGAGGTTTCTGTCATGTTCAGCTTCATCGCAACCTTCTACTAGTATGTCGTCTACTATGATAGCACAAGAATACCCAGAAAAAATTTGCTTCATTGCATGTTGAAAGACTTCACTTGCAGAATTTATCCCAAAGGGCATTCTCATAAATTTGTACCTGCCAAACAGAGTACTGAAAGTAATGAGCAATGAGGATTATTTTGTCAAGCTCAATTTGCCAGAGTGAACTCTTTGCATCTAAGACAGAAAAAATAGTGTCATTTGGCATCAAGTCTGCGACTTCTTCAACTGTGCGCATTGGATGATGAGGTATTTTTAGTGCTTTGTTCAAATCTCATGGATCCATACATATTCTGATGTCATCTGAGCTTTTCTTATGAGCTACCACCATAGACGATGCCCATTCTATTGAAGTTTTAACTGGACAAATCACACTTTGTTGCACCATTTTATCTAACTCAGCTTTGACTCTGTCCTGCATGGCTATTGGAACTTTGCGTGCTGGCCTGATAACTGGACTGACCTCTGGGTCTAACTTCATGGAGTACACAAGTGGAAGCTTGCCTATTTCGTCTTGGAAAAAATCAGCATAGGTAGAAAAAAATGTGCTGGGCAAAATTACAATAGCAGTCTATTAAGCTAACATGGTGGACTTCCTTATTAAATGGGAGCAGTCCCATTTTCAAACTGTTTCTGAGTTCTAATAATGACTGGACGTGCCTCTTGACCACATAAAATAATAAGTCTTAGCTTCTTCCAGCAGATTAATATGAAAGCACTACTGAGCCTTCGGTGTGAATTTCTTGGGTCTATATTACCAAACTGAAACCGCAAATAACCAAACACCAAAACAGCTACACATAAAGATCAAACTGCCAGAAGCTACGAACAGCCACTTTAGCCAATTTTTTCCCAGGGGGAAAAATCGCTTGGACGTCATCAGGAGTTTGCCCTTTTCTCCACTGTAGAGCTGTCTTGGAGTTGGTATATTTAGTTGGGGGTGTGTGGGAGGGCCGAGCCTCCCAGTTTCATAGGATGTGACAATTTGTTTGGGTTTTGGTCGGCCAAGCGATTTTTCCCCTGGGAAAAAAATTTGTTGAAGTGGCCATTCGTAGTTTTGGCAGTGTGGTCTTTGTGTGTCGCTGTTTTGGTGATTGTTTTTTGCAGTTTAGATTTGATAACATAGACCCAATTTCTTCACCTCCATAAGCAATAAGTTTTGCACACCTTGCCAAATCAAGCCTTTCACCTTTACATACTCTAGCAAACATTTCTGCAGACATAACGTTGCACTTGGAACCTGTGTCAACTTTGAGCTCTGTAGGTTTGCCTTTTATCCAGACAGTAAAATATACTTCATTCTTTGCCCTTAAATCTACTGCATTGACCATTTCATGAAGCACTTTCACACCATCAACATAAAGAGTAGAATTGCCACTGTCTTAACTGATCAACTTATTCATTTACAAAATCTTTTGAAATGATTCCATTTATTGCATTTGCGGCATTGCTGACCAAAAGCTAAACATTTTTCCCTTTTAGATTCATGACTTCCACTACAATTATGACAGCTGGCAATGAAACTAGGTTGGGGCCCATGCTTTGAGTTTGCTGACTCACTGAAACTGTGCAAACTCTAGAATTTGCTGGAAAGCTCTCAGGCTTAAAGGTGAGTGCTGCAGGGGTTACAGTTGCTGCCATGTGCTTGGCCCTGTTTCTTTTAACCATGTGCTGCATACTATCAACATGAGCTTTATCACTGTGCCTTCTAGAGCTATTCTCATTTGTAAGTATACTTGTGTGCTTTTCTGTGAGCTCGTATATCTGACAAATCTCAATGGCCTTATTCAAAGTTAAATCACTGATAAAATCTTACACACAGCATCATCTTTAATACCATACACAAGTCTGTCGTTTATCAACTCATCCCTTAAATCACCAAATCTGCACGTTTTAACCTTACTCCTCAAATCAGTAATATTTGCTGCAAAGTTTCTTCAGGCTTTTGATCCCTTGTATAAAATAAGTGCCTTTATATTGTAACATTCATTTGGGGTTACACATTTCTCTAAATTTATGTTTTAAGCACTTAGGGTCCTCCCTTGACTCAGCCGGTACAACAATATGATGGTTCCCCCTCTCCTGCAAAAACAGCAGGTGCATACACAAATGAATGCTCCCTTTCTATGGCTTCTGACCAAGCTAAATTAAGTAGAATAAATGCCTTTGTATGTTCACCTTTGTCAGAAAATGCAGCCTGTATGAAAATGTCATACTCTTGCTCACAAACACTCTGCAGTTCTCTGCAATATTGTTGTCAAACACAAGTGCACTGTGTTTTCAAAATCCATCTGCCATGCCAACAAAGTATGCACAAACACACTGAAAATATGGCCCTTGTAATTATATACAAACAAGCTGTGCTGTGAGAGCTCGTAATAACATTGAAATGCACAATAAACTCTACGAAATACTGTAATTTAAGAAATATGCTCTGAAATGGCTGTATCTTGAGAAATAACTTTAATACTGCACAAACATGTGAAGGCTTTATACGTTTCTAATAACTCGGGTATCTTTAATTAATATGAAAATGCATGCAAAAACATGGTTGTTTCCTCTTATTTCATTTGTTTTATAGAATTCAGACATTATTTTAAACATTTTCCATAGTAATTTGAATATTTTTATCAATATCGGACATTTTGGTTTATTTAAATATCATTTAGAGTGTTCTATTTGCTTTGTTTCATATTTTGCAAATAAGAAATTATTTGAGCAAGTTTTAACATCTGAAATTCCTTTCTGACCCTTTTTGCTAATTATATATGCAGTAGGGATGATCCACTCCTATATATTCCTCCAATGCCAACCGGGTGCCTCACAGACTTAAATTGGAGAAACTGGAACTCTTTTTGGTAACAAGTCATTTCAGCCATGCTTCTTCTGACACTATGTCGCTCGTCCCTCCCTAACATAGATGACGAACAGGTGGGGTAGTTCGTTTTGATGCTTTATTACATAGAAACACATCAGGGTGGATAGCAGCATCATAAAATATAAACAAACTGATTAACATACAGACCTTACAGACATACATGCTTACATCTCAACAGCTTACTACAAAATGGCAGTCAGGCTCGCATGTGCTCAGTATTTATACATTTGTGCAAGCCCTTAGATAGCTTCTTAAAGGTACATACACAGACATTGATCTACACCTTGGATAGCAAAGTAAGTGGCTGACTGCTTATCTTCTGTCATCCTTATAGTAGATCTGAGACAAGGAGAACTGGAAGCTTCAAAGATTTTGTTAGTAAATAATAGTAATGATAATAATAAGAATAAGAATATTAATGATAATAATAATAATAATAATATAGTTTTTGCTATAAAAGTAAGGTCAGTGGCAGTTAATGACTAGCCAAGGTCATTAAACAGCATTATTGGGTACCCCGCAGCATTCTATTCCTGTATAATAAGGTTGGTATGTATGCACCTTCCGGTATAGGGAAATCTGTACTGTAATTTGAACTGTATCTTAGTTTGTCATCATTAGTTCAGTAGCCTTAAGATGTTTTTTTTTTGTCAACTCCCTAATTTAGGTGTTTACCTTCAAAATTTACTTTTATACATGAAGTAAGTTATTGTCACTGCACAAGAGCAATAATATTAAATTAACTTTTTTCTCTGCAGTTCTTCTAGGCTTGATATTAATGTACTGATTATTTGCATCTTATTTGCCATAAAGCATTAGTGGAGATTGAGTGTGGATGTATCATGGGTGGTATGTGCAGATGTTCTCCAGTGGAACTAAGAAGATGTAAAGACAAATTCAGGGAAGCATATTTTTAAAAGCTTCAAGTTCAGCACATCAGAATGAAAGGTCAGAAGGAATTTCATAAGGACTGTAAAACATAAGAAAATACTGTATTTTGATGATGCAGTACCTTTTAGCAAAGTACATTCACAATATTAATACACAGTTTTTTAAAGCCTTGAAACTTAAGCCAGTGAGTGAGTGAACTGTTTTAGCTGAGGGCTGTTAGTATGCGGTAAAGCCTCTGACATGGTGTTCTGTATGTTTTGCAAGATTCTGAACATAGACAGTAAAGGATCAAACAGCAGTATGAGATTCACCATTCTGACCCAGAACTTTCTGGTGGTTCTTTGCTTAGAGGTACTAATTAATACTCAATACTAGCTACAGTGGTGAATTTGGATGAAAATGTGAGTTTGACAGTACTGTAGGATTTGAAACTAATAAATACCATCAGGAACATGTCACTACTAAATATTAAGTATTCTTAAAATAAATTTCCAAAGTGACAAAAAGCAGTTTCATCTTTACCTTCTGAGCAGTTCTGCTGTAATAACTGTTGTGCTGATAATTCATTTCTCAAATTTGCTTAGCCTTTGGGGTTTCTTAAACTAGCATCAAATTGGTCACTGAATTCATAAATTTATACCTGAGAACAAGATATCTTATGTCTCTTTGAGAGCATTATCTTTCGAACAGCCACCCAACTGCAGGGAGGACATGCAGACTCCACACAGAAGGCACTCCCTGCACTCCAGCCGAGAATCGAACAGGAGAACCTTTTGCTGTGAGGCAACAATGCTACCGCTGCACCACCGCGGATATAACAACAACAACAACATGCTGTTGCAGAACATGGAAAACTTGCTTTGAGATGTACAAATTGATGGTATGAGTTTCAGGTTTAAATTTAGCTCTTTAATGAGTTAAGGATATGAGGAGTATAGTCTTGAAATACAGGCTTTGTGTAGTTTGAAATAAGCATGTTAATGCAGTCTATGAGAATATTGAGAAGAATTGCTTGTCAGAATAATTCTGATATTGCACTGTAGGGCTTACATTTAAATGTAAAGAAAGAAACATTCCATCTCACTATCTGTCTATTATTTTATAAATAAATGCTAAAGTATGTGTTTCATACTTATACACAAAGGAGAAAAGTCATCCTTTGGTGTCAGAGTGCTAACATTCATCAGGAAGCAAGCTAGTATTTAGGTAATGTTTTAACTATAACATTTGTAGAATGGGTGACAGCCCTCAGGAGCTGAAAAGAAAAGAATTAACTAGCTGAATTTCATTTTTGCCTGACTATAAGCTCTCATTAGTATATAACTGTGATTCTAGTGCAGTCAGTATATATTAAAGTCTAACATTATTTGGTAATTACTAGAAGTGTACTATGGTTCCTGTTATTTAAAATTGTGATTACTGTTTTGAAATATATTGTAGCATCTTGAGAAAAAAAAAAACAGCTGTAGCTGACAACATTTTTAAGGCTATGTGCATGTTAAACAAGTCACACACACACACAAAGTGAAGAGTATCTACATGTATTTTATCATTTTTATAAGTAAATTACTTATTTATGTTTTCACATTTTACTTTTATGGATTTCTCATGAACTCTGCAGTTTAGAGTTGGTATATTTTATGCTGAACATGACGTCTATAAGCTTGCAATATGTGGAAGCAGTTTAATTGACTTCACTGGACACATAGTTGCTGCAAAATGTAAATTTAAAGGCAGAATTCATTGATAGCTTACCTACTAGTATGCAAGATGTTTCATATTCATAGTCATGCCACTGCTCAGCAGTGCAGCCTTTCTAATGAGCAGTGAGAGCTTTTGCAACCACATGTAAATGTTATTTTCTTTGGATATGGTCTTTGGTATTTAAGCATCCCAGTGCTCTGCTTTGCAAAATGTCTTGTGTGGTACAGCAATTCGCAGATACTTTAGACTATGCAAATTCCATGCAGAGCAGTGCACCAAATGTGTAAGTGTATGCCACAGTTAGCTAAGCTGCATCTCTGCATTTCTACTCAGATTGCTGAATCAGCTAAGAAGTACAGTGCAGTGTGTATGGGTGCATGTATATGTTTGTAGGTAGTGGCGCATTATGTACATGATTAATGTGATTGCTTGATAACTTGCTTGAGACACTATGTATGTGCATGTGGGTGTTTGGTGTCTGCTGCCTGATGTGACCTGTGCCTGGATAGAGGGGCCAAGTGTGTTACCACAGTGTGCAGATTGGTGCTAGATGTGCCTATATGTTTGTGTATCTGTGCATGACTATTAATCACATTAATTTGGTGTAGAGCGACTTGCCTTGTCTGAGAAGTACAACTTGAATTACTACGTATCTGAATATGAATTGCATCCTAAACTGTTATGCTGAGTCATAGACAGTTGTGTGGGATTATAGAATGGTTGATAATGCTGTGCTGAGGAGGTGATCAAAGATGAGACAGCACATTGGGAAGAAAATGGCTACAGCCAAAAATTAAGACGTTTTGGAGTGAAAAGGACTCTGTGAAGCTAGCTAGAGAGGTGCCAGTCATTGGAGAGTTTGTATTCTGAGTGTTTTTGGAATTTTTAAGCCACATGTCCTTTTGAAGTGGTGATCCAGAGAGGAAGATTTAGTCCATGTAATAAGGTATCATCTGAGAATTGTTTTTACCAGAAGCCTTCAGTTGCTCTAAACTTTGTCTCTTGTCAGGCACAAGTCAGTGGTAAGAGACTTTATTGACTATGTAGTGTTTTGTGCCTCAAAGAGTATCCTCCTAAGTTCACTAGTTTTGTTCCCTGTAATAGGTTTGCAGGCTAACTCTGTTTAAGTTCTGAGGCACAAAACATACACCACTTGTATGCTGGTGGTCTAGCAGTACACTGTTATTTGAGTTGTATTCTGGTTAAATGTAACCCTAGCCAGGAAAGAATTTTTATTTCATCTCCATTGTTTTGCAAATTACTACCATTCACTAGGGTAAAATCCAGCAGAGAGAGAGATAGAGAGACTGTCTCTTGTTTTGCTTTATTGCAACTACTTGTTAGTTCAAGGCCTGCAAAACTGTTATCTGTTTTACTTTGTTGCATCCACTGGCTAGTGTGGGACATGATAAAGAGAGAGAGAGAGAACTGTTGCCTATTTTATGTTGTTGCAGCTGTTCGCTACTGTGAGACCTAAGAGAGAAAGGGAGAACTTTCAACTGCTGTGTTATCCTGCAGCTGTTACAAGAAACAAAGAAGTATTAAGATTCTAGCTAGCAGTAGCATAGCTAGGGTGGGGTGAAAGGGGCAACTGCCCTGGGTGCAAATTGTTAGAGTGTACAATCTGATTTGGCTATCCAGCATCACGATCAGTCCTAAAAGCTGGTATTGCATTTGCAGTCAAACCTGAGTGTTATAGCAATTGAAACTGTAGCAACTACTTTTTTTAACTAATACCAGAGTGTTGTAGTGCTCAGTGCAGGATGTAAACTGTAGCAACTGCTTGCTACATTTGTAATAAAATAGTGAAGAAGGTAAATCAAGGCTGAAAATAGGGACACACCTCCAAAAATGGATACATCATGTGCTGTGGTAAATCAGGCTTAAAAACAGGAGTTTTCCTCCAAACAAAGATAGATGAGAGGTGTGGTTATTGGTGCAAATTATTGCTGAAACAAAACACATATAAACATTTGCACTTATATATGAACATATTCATCAAACATCCTATTAAAACCCTGCATAGAGAATTTTATTTAGTAATTGATTGTAGTGTGTTTTCCCTGAGTTTAAGAAATGGAGATTAAGAAATTTATCTCTTGATTTTCGCCAACAAGGTGAACTTGAAATCCATTTTGAGAACACATAAAAATGTTATTATCTGTTATTGTTCCATCATTATTTCAAATATTTGAAGTTTCTAGTTAAGTTAAAGGTTCCTATTATCTTACTAGTATTTCTGGGTGCTCCTAGTTCCTATTCCTGTTTGGTAATTAGTGAATATGTTGATAGCTTATCCTGTCTTTGTTTTTCTTTTTTTTTGTTAAGGAGGAGCTGAGAAAAAACACCCTGCATGGTGGGTATGGGGACATTAGTTCTGCACATAAGAAAACCTATGCAAAGTGTCACTTTATTTTGTTCAGATCATTTCAAGTTTTCCTGAACAGCTGCTTAATCATATGAAAGTAGAAAAATCAGTATGTATAGCCTAATGTAAATCATTTATATCTATAAAAATCACTCTTGTGTAGCTTATTTTCTATTTGTGTGTGTGTGTGTGTGTGTGTGTGTGTGTGTGTGTGTGTGTGTGTGTGTGTGTGTGTGTGTATGTGTGGGCGTGCGTGTGCGCGCACATGCTTGTGCGTGTTTGTGTAACTTTTTCCTTCTCTGTTTACTAGCCCTCAACTCCCCAAAGGTTTTTATTTTCCTCAACTAAATGTGAAGCAATCAGTGAAGGCTATCGTCCAGGAAGTCGTACCTCTCAACTGCCCAGATTTTCGCAGAATGTCCAGATTTATGGCTCATATTTTTGGTCTGTTTCTCATAAAATTTGTTTTTTTGGCAAATCACTGGGATGATCTGAGGACTGAAGTCACTAAATGATGACATTCATTTCAGTTTCAGACTTCAAATCCTTCAGATAACATGTTTAAATAAACCCTGTCGCTCTAACAACTTTCTAAGTTTATAAGAGCAGTATTTAAAATCTGCCCCTGTTTTTGGCCCTTTGTCCCCCAGTTTTGCCAGGCTTTGTCCAAATTTCTTGCACTAAGAAGTTGAGAGATATGCAGGCAGCCATTCCTTCAGCAGCATCACTGGCCAACAGAGCTTCTCATCTCAACAATCTGAGGTTCTGACTTTCCTCCCACCCCAGATTAAAGCCTTCTACTTTAAATGGAGGGCTATCATTGTCCTGATGCTGGGAAACTACCCTGTTGTTCAAATTCCTTGGAACTACATCAGTTGTAACACAGAGCTCAGGGTATTTACAAATAGGTTAACCCCACCCCTGAGGGCTGATGTCTGCACTTGCATCATCATCATCATCATCATCATGAGGGCCTGTTGTGCTCCCACAGCATGTGTGCACTCCCATGTATGTGTCCCACGAAGGCTACTTGCAAAGAATTGGGAGAACATCACATATGCCCCTGGCATCTAGCATTGCTTGTCATACAACTTCTCTCCAATAGCTGGTAGTAGTAGTGTATTTGACAGGGCTGTTTTCTTTCCCACAGGATGAGTTTGCAGCCTGCTCATACCTATGCTCCCTTCCCAGCTTCTCCAACACTTGGGCTGATACTTAATCTGAGGTTGTCTGGATTATACTCTGGGCTTTATCATTTTATGCTGTGAGGCCTACTACATAACTCACTCCTAATATAGTTGCTGATTAACCCCTTTGTTACACAACAGAACTTATTAAAGTTATAGATCCTCAGTTACACATTATTCACACAGCTACTATTCTAGATCTGTGCTGGCATTACATTTACATTTCACTTGCTGCATTATTTCTTTTGTTTTTGTTCCATTCCCTTCCCTGTGGCAAGTTTTATAACCCGTAATCTGTAGAATTTCTGTACAAGTGGGCCAGCTTGTTCACAATATGTTGTTACAACCAATACTATAATAGTAACTACAGTGGGTCGGGAGGATAGTTGATGCTTCAGTTTCCTTGCTTGGTGAATATCAAAAGTGTGCCCACAAACCGGTAGCATTTAGATGCAATACAGCCACCATAACCAGTGAGGTTTTCTGAGATGTGATTATTGCTGTTTGAAAACTAATTCTATATTAATCAGAAATAAAAGACTTAGAAACCCCATCAGTATGTGGCCTACCTCACTTTTTATGCAGCTAAAAGACTTGTCAGGTTTCACACTTCTGCCATTGTATTACAGCTTTTTTATAGGAAGTAAAAAACACATCTGTTTGCAGATGCCAGTTTAGTCCATTTCCTCTTACTTTTTCTTTGCTGACTTAAAAGTCCTCTCTGAAATAGTTCTGAGGCTAAAACTGTAGGGAAGAAAGCTTACTTGATTGAGAAATCATTCAACAGTGAATCGAGCTGATCAGAGATACATTTGTTACCATGTGGACATGCTAATAAAAAAAAAAAAAATATATATATATATATATATATATATATATATATATATATGTGTGTGTGTATACATATATATATATATATATATATATATATATATATACACATACATACATATTTGCACTGAGCATATCCAGGATTTTGGAATTACACTGCAAGTTCCGGAATATAACCCCACCACTCAAGTTCATTGCCCTCTCTTTTCCCCAAGAAGAAGATATTTCTGGATAGCATGCTTTTTCACTATTGGAAAAAAAAATATGAAAATGACTGGTTTCAGGAAAAAAATCTCATTCAGTCAACCTGTAAAAAAAAAAAAAAAAGACATTTACCAAAATGCACAACTTAAGGAAATAAGATCTACGTACATATGCTGTATGTTTTTAGTATATATTTAAATTGTAGCATATCTTATTTTGCACAATAAGTAACATTTTATCAGATGTGTACTTTGTGATATACATGGCTTTTGCAAGGCTACACCCCTGTTGTTATTTTATGCTCACTATAGTAAACACTTTGCAGTACTGTGCAGTGAAACTGTACCACTTTGCCAGTATGGAAATATCAAGTAAACCTGGTTCTTCTCATTATCAATACCAGTCAGAAGAATGTTTTTAAGACTGCTGTTCTTGCTGTAATGTATTAAATTAGATTTTGACTTATACTAAACAGCACATTTTATGAAAGTTCTTTTCCAGCTGAAAAGCTGTTGATTCAGCTGATTTCTTTATATCAAACCTCTTACTCTGCTGCTTACAAATCCATTGCAAATGCTTGTAATCTAAAGAGAAAAGGTTTTGATTTACTCTTAAATCTCCTCAAAATGAGAAATGCGACTTATTCAGCAGCAGAATGTGATGTGGGATATGATTTTTTTTCTGAATGTGACTGTATTTGCTGGCTGGGCTTTAATGCCCAAGGACTTTGTTTTCTTAAAGTAATTACTTATGACACATGTCAATGCTTATTTTGCTCAGGGGGTAGCATGACAGAAAATGTAAAACAAGCTTGCATTTCTTTGATATAGTATTTTTCTGTGCTATCTGGCACAAAAATGCTTATTAGCAAGACATAAACATGCCACTAGTGTCTGGCCACAGGTTCTTGCAAAAAAAGTACAGATTTAAAGCAAAATCATTGTAAGTCACATTGAAATCTCCTCTCATCTAACAGTAACACAGCAGGGAGAAGAGGCAATCAATGTTACACGAGTACTAGTCTCCCTTCAGCTTTGTTCCAGTCCAAAGTGCCATACCAGGAGAAAATAAGAAAAATAACGGACTGCTAATGGAATGCAAGTCCGATAGCTGGTTACCTTAAAAAGAATTGAAGCTTCTTCGTTCATTCAGTAGGCTTTATATATTTGAAAATAAAAATGCTGGTTATGATTTATGGATTCTCCATGACCCACACCTAATAGTTTTCTCCTAAAATTAGCCAAAAATGTCTTTAACTGTCCAAGGTGACTATGACATTAGTAGTTTTCCACTTAATGTTAGGTTTTGTAGGTCATTTTAAATGCCTGTTATGTGATTTATATTAATACCATTGTAAGTTTGCATTTTGAACCAGGCACTGCAGACTTTACAAATGCTAAGTTTTGGTTTTGGCGCTAAAAAGGAATACATTTTGTAACACCTTAGTTGACTGTAATCGTGCTACCACTTGTGTATAAAAATCAAATCTGCACCATTGTGAAGTTCAGACTTTAAGAATATCTACTGACATACTGCAAACCTTTATGTTTTATCAGCTGACTATAAACCACTAGTAGTTTTTAATGTATGTGGATAAGCCCGAACAATTTTCACAAAATCTAGGCCAAGTTAGTCAAGTAATTAGTCAGTCCAACTCAATGATACAGTTAAATAAAAGTCTTCATACCAGAGACTGTCCTCATCATAAGAGTTAAACATTCAAAAACTATGCATACTGTTTAGATGGACAGAAATACTTATTCAACACATCAGCTTTGGCTAACCTTGTCTTTTCATGAAGAGAGCCAAAAGGAAAGCTGCTGTAGTATTTTTGCTACTGGAGTTTTGGTGTATGTAAACTAAATGAGTAGTTCCTGGGACAGAACTTCATTTAGAACAGACGCTGAAAGCCAAACTTGTTTTGATTTGCTTTGAAATGTACAGACAAGAAATAAAGGTCACAAAGCAGATTGTGAAACCACTGAACATTGTTTTATTAGATTAAGCGCTTTCGTCTGGCGTTCGCCACAAGACTTCCTCAGAATCAATTAAAACCAATAAACCAGCTCATTAAATATACAACTACTCCTATCACCTGTTTAAATTATGTTACAGCATTGGTTAAAAAACCCTTCACTCAAATTTAAAAATATATATTTCTGGTAAATATACAATACTCATTAAGGCATGCACAATGAAACCAAAAAATGTATATATTTACAAAGTGTGTTGCAAACGTTATTTGCATCTCCCATACCCCTAAATCACTTTCCTAGAACATTATACAATAACAATAACAATTACATTTGTTCAAAATGTCATTTTCATGATCTTATAAACATACCAATATTGTACCAATGCCCAATTGTTTTTTATCTACTGCAAATGAAAATCAGACTTGAGTTTTAAATAACTTGAAATAGACAGAGTATCATTTAACTCATGGTTATTGGTGGCATTGCATCAAAGTTGCCAGAGTAATTCCTTGCACTCAAGGAGCAACTCAACTGGCCCTCCCCTAGTCCCCTCAACATGTATTTGTTCTAAAACAGAAAATTTAAAATAGTGCTGTGGGTACTCCATAATATGTTTCGCCAGGGCATTGTTAACATCCCCCTTTCTAATATCGTATACATGCTGGTAGATTCATTTGTGTAACATATTAATGGTTTTACCAATATAAAATTGTTCACAAACTTGACATATTGCAATGTACACAAGACATTTACTCTGGCAATTGAACTTTCTTGCCAAGGAGACTTTTCCATAACCCCTGATGCTAATTGTGTTGGCCTCTAAAATGAAGGGGCATTGTGCACAATGTCCACATTTCCGCATCTGACCCTCCTTTTTTCTGGGATAGTTACATTCCAATAAATTCTTAATATACTTGTCTCTCTTGTAAACTATACGAGGTTTTACACCAAGTCTTAATTTACACATTTCATCTGTGGTAAACACAGTCCAATTATTATAGAAGACTTCCCTGATGTTATAATATAGGGTATTAAAAGTGAGAATCATAGCATCAGTATATGGACTACCCTCCCCTTCATGATGTTCTAAAACCAAAGTCACTATTGTACCCCCAACCAGTGTGTCAGGTGGGGTTCCCAAAATTGGATAAAAATGGCCGCTGTTTCTTTTCATTGTAACCTCCATTCAGAATGGGATCAATAAATACCTCAGGGTACCCCCTCCTGATAAACATTGTCCTCAATATTTATAATTCTTGTAAGAAAACCGTAAGGTCACTTATCATCCTTAATAATCTAACACCCTGTCCTTTGATCAGTGATTTTTTCTGATGTATAGGATGACAACTGTCAAAGTGCAACAGGGTGTTAGAATATGTAGGTTTTCTGTACATGGTAGAGGTAAATCTTTTATTCTGTATATCTTTGTTTATGGTTATGTCCAAATAATTGATGGAGTCAAAATTAAAGTCCATAGTGAATGTAAGGAACCCTGTACTTATGTTCAAGAATTCAAAGAATTGCTGAAGTTGCTCATCTGTCCCATCCCAGAAAATTAATAAATCATCTAGGAACCTCCCATAGAACCTGCAGTATTTGTAAAGATTGTGTTTAAATACTGTATTCAGTTCCTATTGGGTAAGACAATGTTAGCAAAAAGGGGGGCACAAGCTGCCCCCATTGCAACAACTATCTTCTGCTTAAATAGCTGATTTTATAGGTTCATAGGTTGGTACTAGGCTATCAGCCCTAGGGCCTATACAAGCCTAGCCATAACAATTCCCTGGTTATTTCTTCCCACACTGTTTACTTCCCTTGACCCCTGTCTAGCAGGGCGACTGATGTGATGCCCGGAGTGAATTTCCTTTCTCCCATCCAATTGTCAAAGTTCCTTTGAAGAGGGCCAAAGAGGCACCCTGCTTGACATGTATGGGCAATCTATTGCAGAGTCTGGGGAGTCTCTGGGTCAGGAACCTATCCCTCCAGCATGTTTTGTTTATTGTGATGACAAGGTTTAGATCCCTGGAGCGTGTGGCTCTGAGGGATTGGGATTTCTTTAAGTGTAGCATGTCCAGCAGCTCTGGGTTTGACGTGGCCTTGTATGTTAAGCAGAGATCGCCTCTGAGTAGACGATATGCGACAGAGTATAGGTGGATTTTTTTAAGGCGGTCAGTGTAGGGCATCTGCTTTAGGCCTGTGATTCTTTTAGTGAGGTATTTCTGCAGCCTTTCCAGTTGTTGCAGATGTCTTGAGAAGTACATACCAAACAGGGCGTTGTATACTATAATGGGTCTAATGAGGGATGATTACAGTGGGACAATGACCTCCTTTTTTCTGGATGAAAAGCCCTTAGTGATGAGGTGTGCCACATAGAAGGATTTCCTGACTGTTGTGGCAGTGTGGTTATCGAAGGTGAGACCACTGTCCACCTGTGTCCCTAAGTCTCTTATCACACTTTCAGTGTTTAGTGTACTGCCACCTATATGGTAATTCACGGATACATGTTTTTTCCCAAAGGGGATAACTTTACATTTCTTGGCATTGTGCTTGAGCCCATGGCTCTGGCACCAAGCATCTTTTTCTGTGAGGCCCTTTTGTATAGTATCGACATCATTTGGGGATTCAATAATGGCTCCCAATTTGCATTCATCTGCGAACTTTGTTAGCCAGAGTCCTTTAGTGTTGGCCTGTACTTCAGAGAAGTAGATGCCAAACAAGAGCGGTCCCAGGACTGAACCCTGAGGTACTCCACTTGTCACTCGTCTAGAGCTGGATTTGGAGTTGGCTACTTTTACAGTGTGGGTTCTATCAGTAAGCCAGTTAGCAACCCATTGGGTGACATAGGGATTAATGCCCAGCTTAGTAAGTTTATCTATGATTCCAGAGTGGGGAATGGTGTCAAAGGCCTTGGCAAGGTCTAGATAGGCTGTGTGGACCACCTTACCCTTGTCAATGGCTCTGGAGACTGATTCAAAGAAGTCAATCAGGTTCAGGAGACAAGAACGGCCCTTCACGAACCCAAACTGGGTGGGGTCCATTGTTTGAAGGTTGCCAATGTCTTTGTTTATAAGTTCCATGATAGTACGCTCCATGGCCTTGCAGATGAGGCTTGTCAGACTGATGGGACGGTAGTTTCCGGGATCCAAGTTGGATCCCCCCTTGTGGAGTGAGAGAACTGTAGCTCTGCGCCACTCAGTGGGCACGAAACCTGAGGTGAGGCCATGACACTTAGGTGAGGTGCCAGTTCATATTGTAGTTCATGTAGTACACAGCCCGGGATGTCATCTGGTCCCATGGATGCTGTATTCTTAGCTTTGGAGTTTGCATTTTTTACCTGTGTGGCCGTTACTACCGGAATTTGGCAATCTTCCGGTATTGAGATGGGCCATTTATGGGGTGAGGGGGGGGTGAAGTTGGCACTGGATCGATCTGCCAGGATATTGGCAATATCCTTGGGATCAGTATAATTAATGCCATTCTGTTTTAGCTCAGAGCAGATCTGAGCATTGCCATTTAGATTCTTGACATAGTTATAGAATGCCTTGTGGTTGTCTTTGGAATCTTTGGCAATTTTATTTTCGTAACTAGCTTTGGAGGATTTTATGAGGGATCTCAGTTTTTTACTGAGGCTGGTAAGGGAGTTTTTTGCATCCTGGGATTTTCCTCTTTTCTGCAACAGTTTCTTCCTTTTGTTGTAAAGTTTGTTTTAGGCAGGGGACCACCAGATTGGCTTCCTTTTTTTGGATGAGAGCATCTTGGTTCTATTTGGGATGGCACGATTCATGCATGAGTGGATGTTCTTGTACAGTGCCTTAGTGTAGGATTCAGCAGTTGAACTTTCAGTTCCCGTCTGCATGGGTGTCATGAAGTTTCAAATAATATGAAATTATTTTGTAAAATTAACTCCATTAGGGTCCTATACATTAAAACTCTAGAATGGCACTCCAAAGAGAAAGTACACAAGTATTCATAAAACATATCAATACCTTCTACATGAGGTATGACTGTAAACAAATCTTTGATATCCATAGTGACAAATATTAAATTGTCACTAAAATATTATTCTGTATTTTTTTAAGGCAATCCCAAGAGTTTTTAAGTACATGTATATGTTGCTCCAAGACATGTTTTAAATTGTGATCTATAAATTTAGCTAAATTAAAAGTTTTAGAGGCTTTTGCATCAACAATGGGTCTGAAAGGGGGGTTCCTCTATACACTTATGTAATTTTGGGATGCCAAAGATTGTAAGAATGTGTGGATGTTTTCGTGTTTGGAATCTATGTTCACTAATGGAAATTTGCTCATTCAGCAGAAAATCATTTAAGGTAATATCAATATTCCTGTATGAAATGTTTAATTCATTCCTAGATATTTCCTCTTATGAATCAGTAAACAAATGAGATTGCATTTTGTCAATATACCGATGTTGATTCATAATTACCAGCCCCCCTCCCTTGTCTGGTTTCATTACCCTGATAGAACTACTATTGACTATTTCATTAACTAATTCAACTTCAGTAACAGATAAATTGTAACTGAAGCTCCTTTTATCATGATGTAACCTCCTAATTTGTTCCATGCAAAGGTTTTCAAACACATGTAAAGTTGGATGCAAGGGTGGGTTAAACGTGCTGGTCTTCCTACATTCTCATGTGTTTCTAAATGTATTGTCGTTGCCAAAGTACATTCTAAAATTGAGCTTCCTAACAAATAATTTCAATTCAAGCAAAGCACACTCCACTCTAGTGTGTTCTGGTGGGTACAAAATTCAAGCCTTTTTGAAAAAGATTAGCCCATGCTGGGCTTATATCTATATCACTATAATTATAGATTTTAAAGTCACCGGCCTCATTCGAGATCACAGTCCAAAATTGTAATGTACCATCCCCTACCACCTGTTCAGCATCCCTCTCCCCCTGTATAATCTGCCCCTGTTGGAATGATAACTCTGGAAATTGCCATTGCCCATCCCCACTTGGTTGTATTGGTGTTGCTGCCAGTTCTGGAGGTGCTCCAACCTCCTCAAAGGCATGTCTAAAGGGACTGTACATGTCCAATGTACAGACAAGTAAATATATTATCTCGTTAAATATTGAACTGGAAAAAGCTTATGTTGTGTTAGTATGGTCTGTGTCACACAGCATTCATGGTAATGAATATTATGTGTGATAGGGTTTCACAAAATATTGTGCCTTTGTGCTGATTCAGGCTGTATTACTTTTATATGAGGCATGTATGTTATGTGTTTTTCCCCATAATACTAACTACCTTTGAGTATGCCATTTAGCAACTTCTAAATGCATGAAAGAAAATCTTTGCTTCTCAATGGCTGAGATGTGTTGGCACCTAGATATTTCATGTTAATGTCAAGTTTTCAAAAAGCTGGTGCTCGTCTTGGCTAGTTAAAATCCAGAGACTTCTCTCTGTAGCTTGCAGTTACCATAGTGATGGACCAATAAGCATCTTATCAAAACAGGTTGTCACAAGCCAGTGTTAATTGGACAGTTGTTATTAAGAGGATGTCAGTACAGTATGTTGACCCTTCCAAACCCAGATCATCTTTCATGTGCATTACATATCTGTTGAGATATATTGACCAGGGGGGATAGCCATCCACTATGGTTACTGAAGTTTTTGGTAGACTAGATGTTCTTCATATGAATCACTGCTGCAGTAGCCTAAGCTACATGGTCATTTCCTGCCAGGGATACAATACCTAACCAGCTTCCAAAGCTTCAAGGCATCTTCTACAGCTTGAGTTGAGCTGAATAAAAGTCAAAATTGGGTGCCAGGCCCTTCAGATTTTTCCTGCCACTGAATAATGTACACTTTTGTGGACTTTCAAGCTTGACAGTCAGCTAACTCTGTTCCATTGCTGGTCAGATAAGTTCCATTTTAAGGGAAAATAACTCCTGCTTTAGTTTTTATGACATAAATTAAACTTTTTCTCTAAAATAAAACAATAAAGCAGGAGAAAATGTGTTTTTATTGACTATCATGTGAATTTTAATTACTTTTAAATGGAAGAATCACCTTTTTCTTTTATGGTAAAAAGTTGTTAAAACCTATATTAATAGGTTCATAGGTTGGTACTAGGCTATTGGCCCTAGGGCCTATACAAGCCTAGCCATAACAATTCCCTGGCTATTTCTTCCCACACTATTTACTTCCCTGGACTCCTGTCTAGCAGGGTGACTGACATGATCCCTGGGGTGAATTTCCTTTCTCCCATCCAATCATCAAGGTTCCGTTTGAAGAGGGCCAAAGAGGAGCTCTGCTTGACATGTATGGGCAGTCTATTCCAAAGTCTGGGTAGTCTCTGGGTCAGGAACCTATCTCTCCAGCATGTTTTGTTGTGATGACAAGGCTTAGATCCCTGGAGAGTGTGGCTCTGAGGGACTGGGATTTCTTTAAGTGTAGCATGTCCAACAGCTCTGGGTTTGACATGGCCTTGTATGTTAAGCAGAGATTGCCTCGGAGTAGAAGATATGCGACAGAGTATAGCTGGAGTTCTTTAAGGCAGTCAGCATAGGGCATCCGCTTTAGGCTTGTGATTCGTTTAGTGAGGTATTTCTGCAGCCTTTCCAGTTGTTGCAGATGTCTTGAGAGGTATATACCAAACAGGGCATTGTATTCTATAATGGGTCTAATGAGGGATGAGTACAGTGGGACAATGACCTCCTTTTTTCTGGATGAAAAGCCCTTAGTGATGAGGTGTGCCACATAGAAGGAGTTCCTGATTGTTGTGGCGATGTGGTTATTGAAGGTGAGACCACTGTCCACCTGTGTCTCTAAGTCTCTTATCACACTTTCGGTGTTAGTGTACTGCCACCTGTGTGGCAATACACGGGTACATGTTTTTCCCAAAGGGGATAACTATACATGTCTTGGCACTGAGCTTGAGCCCATGGCTGTTGCACCAAGCATCTGTTTCTGTAAGGCCCTTTTGTAGGGTATCCACATAATTTGGGGATTCAGTAATGGCTCCCAGTTTGCAGTCATCTGCGAACTTTGTTAACCAGAGTCCCTTAGTGTTGGCCTGTACTTCAGAGAAGTAGATGCCAAACAAGAGAGGTCTCAGGACTGAACCCTGAGGTACTCCACTCGTCACTTGTCTGGAGCTGGATTTGGAGTCAGCTACTTTTACAGTGTGGGTTCTGTCAGTAAGCCAGTTGGCAACCCATCGAGTGATGTAGGGATTAATGCCCAGCTTAGTAAGTTTATCTATGATTCCAGAGTGGGGGATGGTGTCAAAGGCCTTGGCGAGGTCCAGATAGGCTGTGTGGACTATCTTACCCTCGTTCATGAACCCAAACTGGGTGGGGTCCAGTGTTTTAAGGTTGTCAATGTCTTTGTTTATAAGTTCCATGATAATATGTTCCATGGCCTTGCAGATCAGGCTTGTCAGACTGATGGGGCGGTAGTTCCCGGGATCCAAGGTGGATCCCCCCTTGTGGAGTGGGATAACTGTAGCTGTGTGCCACTCAGTGGGCATGAAGCCTAAGGTGAGGGTATGATTAAACATGACACTTAGGTGAGGTGCCAGTTCATTTTGTAATTCATGTAGTACACAGCCTGGGATGTCATCTGGTCCCATGGATGCTGTATTCTTAGCTTTGGAGAGTGCGGTTTTTACCTGTGTAGCCGTTATTACCGGAATTTGGCAATCTTCCGGTATTGAGATGGGTCATTTAGGGGGTGAGAGGGGGGTGAAGTTGGCACTGAATCGATCTGCCAGGATATTGGCAATACCCTTGGGATCAATATATTTAATGCCATTCTGTTGTAGCTCAGAGCAGATCTGAGCATTGTCATTTAGATTCTTGACATAGTTATAGAATGCCTTGTGGTGTTCTTTGGAATCTTTGGCAATTTTATTTTCGTAACTAGCTTTGGAGGATTTTATGAGGGATCTCAGCTTCTTACTGAGGCTAAGGGAGTTTTTTGCATCCTGAGATTTTCCTTGTTTCTGCAACAGTTTTTTTCTTTTGTTGTAAAGTTTGTTTATGGCAGGGGACCACCAGATTGGCTTCCTTTTTTTGGAGGAGAACATCTTGGTTCTATTTGAGACGGCACTATTCATGCATGAGTGGATGTGCTCGTACAGTGCCTTAGTATAGGACTCAGCAGTCGAACTTTCAGTTCCCATCTGCATGGGAGTCATGAAATTTGTAACTTCTGACTTGAGTAGCAGAAAGTTGGCTTTGGAGAAGTTTTTTATGGAGGTTTCCTTACTGGGGGTGGGGGTGGCATGTGGATGTTAAGGGTGATTAGCTTATGGTCTGACCTGACCAATGAGGGGGTGACCATAGGTGTGGAGCATCGATTTCCCATGTTGGTAATGAACAGGTGTAGGGTATTGGTGCCCCAGGTGGGACTATGGATTAGTTGATCCAGGGCATTTGAATTTATGAATTCCAAGAACTGTTGGGCAAAGGTGTTGGTACCCGAGTAGTTTTCCCAGTTAATGGCAGGGTAGTTGAAATCACCCAGTATTAGGGTGTTTGGTTGTATAGTAATATTTTCCAGTATGTTTAGAAAGGTGTTGTGAGAATCTTGGGGCATGGTGGGGGATCTGTAGCAAGCTACAATTTGGATTGCAGTCTTATCTAGTGTTAGTTGCACCTGGAGAATTTCAGACGCATTGTGTTGGGCAAATAACCTGGTGGTGTGAATATCCTTCGTGAATATGGACACTCCTCCACCTTTAGTGTTTTGTTCCTGGTTTGGTGGCCAAAAAATGTGGTAAGAGTTGTAGCCTGGTATTGCAGGGGTGCTGTCTGGAGCCTTGAACCAGGTCTCAGTTACTGCACAGATATCGATGCTCTCCATTTTTAGGAGTGCCTCAAGAGAGTGCATTTTGAGGTTTAGACTTCTAGCATTGAGTAGCATTGCCTTCAGATTTTGCATGCTTGTGCCTGTTATGGTGGTGGTTTTGTCCTTTGAACTTTGCCTAAAAAAGGCACTATAGGGGTGGCAAGAGCCTTAGCCAGTAACCTGAATCCCAGGGGCGACAGGTGCAGACCATCTCTTGCAAAGCATCATGGTCTGTCGATCATGTCATCCCAGGCAGACAGATACTGGATCCCCTTTGAATGACACCAGAAGCTTAGCCAATTGTTGAAGTCAATCATTTTGTCCTTATATTGTGGTATCATTCTGGGCTAAGGCAGGATGCTACTCAGTGCTAGGGTCATAACTGCCTGGGTCACATGATCCGAGAGCTCTTCCATGTCTCTTTTCATGTAGTCCAGGGAGGTATGTCTCAAGTCATTCACTCCAACATGGACAATGACAGAGTCATATTTGTACTTGTTGTGGAGTGACTTGAGTGCATGAGTTATGTGGACGATCCTGGCACCCGACAGGCATCTCACTGTAATTTTCTCCTTGTTCAGCCTGGTGAGTGGGACATCAGTGTGCTGACTATAGAGTCACCTATGACTAAAGTGTTAGGTACGTTGTCTTGCCTTAGGGGCTGTTGCTGGGTGGCACACTGGTGTTGTGAGCTATATGACACTTTGGTTGTGATTGGTGTTTGATTGCTTTTCAGCTTCGGAGGTCCGTGTTGCTTGTGCAGGTTACAGTTAAGGGCCTCCACATATGTGGATTTAGTGTTGCTATGTGTGTGTGTTGGTGCTGTGAGTTTAGAAGGGCTATGTGTTGCTTGAGGTGTAGTGTTGGTGTTAACCTTCTCTTCTTGACTGTCTAGCACATTCTTGGGTGGAGAGAGCTTTGCTTCCAGTTTGGCTATGTAAGTGCATCTCTCACAGGTTGTAGTGTTAGGTGGTAGGAGGAGAGGGTTGTCTGTGTACATGAGGCAATTGCTGCATCCCAGTATGCCCAGATTCACCAGGTGGACAGGAGAAATCAACGGAAGCTGACCCTTGGACATGCCTGGTTTGGTGCTTTTATTTGAAAAGTACAGGAGCTGTTTTCCCTTACCTTAGCAAGGTACTTTGTAATTATAGGCTTAGTGCCTATGATTAATTTCTCCCTTTTAATAAGGAGAGTTGAGTGCTTGTATCAGTTTAAGGCTTCCTAGTGCTTTCCAGCAGGTATTAGAGCAAGTGCTAGTCACAGGGTTGCTTAAAGGTAAGATGAAAAAAATGGTTTATCCTAAACACTGCAGTGTGCACTAGAGAAGTTAGATGCGATAGTAGGTAACTTAAGTTTTACCTGTCTAAAAAGTTAAGTTTTAGTGGAGAGTCACTATTTTTAAAACAGCAAGATAGATTGAAAGGGGATGATCACTTTTGTATTCCAGTACTATGGAATACAATAGAATGGCCAATAAATTTAAATAGTTGAAGGGGAGTGATTTCACAAAATGATAATTTTGTGCTTACACAATCCAGTGAAAGCAGAGAGGAAATGAGATATATAGGCAGTCAACTGGAAAGACAGTGGTATTTAAGAACACGACAGTTGGGGAAAAATTTCTGCCTGACTCACAAGAGACAGAGCTGTGGTGTCTTTTGAAATTTTAATATGCAGTTAAAAACAGAACACAAGCAAAACACTAGGTAAAGAAAACAAATCACAACACTCAAAATATAAAAAGGCAATAAACTAATACAAAATACAACAAATAAAAAGCAGACCAACGTTTCCCTCACAGCAAAGTGTAGCAGAGTCTAGGTGAGCCTTTCCAATAAAGCTCTGAAATGTTTTATTTTACCCCTTAAATAGAAGGTTTAGTTCCTAGCTCCACCCCCAGTTCACAAATGATTAACCTTAAGTGACCTCTTCTGCCTTATGTATGAGTCCTTAATTGATCAGTTCTAATTTCTGCCTGACTCACAAGAGACAGAGCTGTGGCATATTTTGAAGTTTTAATATGCAGTTGAAAGCAGAACACAAGCAAAACACAAGGTAAAGAAAACAAATCACAGCACTCAAAATATAAAAAGGCAATAAACTAATACAAAATACAACAAATAGAAAGCAAACCAACCTTTCCCTCAGAGCAAAGTGTAGCAGAGTCTGGGTGAGCCTTTCCAAAAAAGCCATAAAAAACTTCTATAGGGATGGGCTCATACGTTTTTCTTTGGGGAAAGTTGCTTTATTTTACTTTTTGGGGCTGGGCTAAGTGTTTAAACTACTTTTTACTGTGTTTAAACAGGGAAAGTTATTTTTTTTATAACTTGCCAATTTTACCAACTATTGCTGCTAGGCTTCTTGGAGATTCTGGGATCTTTTTCGGCTTAACTGTAGAACTACGTATGTATTCCTCACTTATTCCTGCCACAAAAGTAAGTAAATTGTTATTCAACCTTTGCCACTACAGCAGGCTGGTAAAGTGCTGAGCTGCAGGTGGGTGACACTGCTGTGGCTAAACATGTTTCCTCGGACCACTCATTTTTATCTTGGGTCCCATTGGTTTAGTCCCTACAGCCTCCATAGACCAGGAGATAGACACATCCTCTGTGGCTATTGGAGCATCCTTGGTGGGCAAGGAAGAGCCACGCTTGTGAGTCCTGAGAGAAGGGGCAGAGAATGCCACTCAGCATAGCCCGAAAGTTATGCCCATCTCTATGGAAGTTTTTTGTTGGCGATACTGGTTCTGTTTCTTCAGAAATTCT
Organism: Protopterus annectens; assembly: GCF_019279795.1. NCBI lineage: Eukaryota > Metazoa > Chordata > Ceratodontiformes > Protopteridae > Protopterus > Protopterus annectens. The sequence continues at coordinate 466,061,083 of NC_056750.1, forward strand.
CGTCAAAAAGAAACAAAAACTTAAACATGTTTTCACTTGTCTCAGTTATTCTGGACAGGAGAATTTTATTGGGCTTATTTCAGGTTTACTGCAGGCTCTTGACCCTTCCTGTATGGTTATTTATGGTAAATAAAAAAGGGACTCTTCATTTTCTGAAGAGATTCAAGAGACTGAACCTCTAAATGATTGTCAAGGGATAGATTGCTTTTTGTCTCCACAGATTTCTGTCTTAGATTCTGAGGATAGTGTGGCATTGGTCAGTCCCTCAGAAGTATTCTCTTTCTCTGTAACTATTTCCAGAACAAAACAGGTGTGTCTGTGGGAAAACAGTTATGTTTCTCAGTCCTTCAAGAAGTGATTATGATTTTTTACAACTGAAATTTCCAGAAACATCTTCTGTTCCCTTTTCTTTATGGTTTAGAGGATGTTTTTGCCACAGCATGTAGCTTACCTGACAGCCAGCCTGCTACTCCCTAGAAAACAGTTAGTATGAAGTTTCTCAGTGCTTTAATTTTTTATATACTTGCCCCAGATTAGAGCAAGCAGCTTTTGCTTTTCTGAACCTAGCTGCTGTTAATCATTTGGTTAGTATTTCTCCCTCTCCTTCTGACTAGGATGGGAAGGGTTTTGATAGATTTGGGGGAAAAAGTGTATTTTTTGGTGTCCCATTTTTTAGAATACTCAGCTATCAAGCTCACAAGTTTATGTTTATGCTTGCTTTTTTTGAGCATATGTGGAGTGTGTTGGCATCTGTTTTCTCTTCTTAGGAGTAATCTGCTTTATGTAATTGTTTGCTTCTCTGTCTCGTGGCTACTCACTTTATGAAATGGCTTATTTGTTTGCCGATGCCACTTTCACGGCTCTTGAAACAGAAACTAAGGTTTGCTTGGTTGCATTCTCAAAATCTTCCAGAAGAGATTAGTGATGAAGTTTTGAGTTCTCCCTTTGTTTAAAGAATTGGTTTTGGACCATCTGCTTCAGAGGTCCTAATAAATGTGTCAAGAGGTATGCTGATTCATGGACTACCAAGATGGCTGCACATTGAGTAACAGCTTAATTCTAGCTCTCCCAGTGTGAAAACATTAACTCAGCAGAGAAGGCCAATAGACTTACGTTTATGGGTAAATTTCAGTAACTGACTAGTAAGTGTACTGCCTGGGTGCCAGGCAAAAAGAAATACATAGGACTTGGAAAAAAAATCCACTACAAAAAGTGAGGAAGAAACACTGAATGGGGAAAGTTCTGCAGCCATTCAGCAAAAAGCAATGCAACCTCCAGACATGAATTCTAGTAACCTGCAGGAAGATATAAGACAACTACACAAAGATCAGGTTAAAATAAAACACTGATGGACTGTATCAACATAAACAACAAAAGGCTGGAAAAAATGGAAGAAGCTTTAAACAAATATTCAGATGAGGTGGCAAAGCTGCAAAGATCAGAGATTGAAATGAAGAAAAGGCTGACTAAATATGACATTGCTCAGGAATAGATGTTTCAAAAATAATAGTTAGAGGACAGAGCACATAGGGAAAACTTGAGATTTTCAGCTATACCAGAGAAGCTGAAAGGAACATACTGCATTCATTTTATGTAAGCACAAATAAACAACTGGACTGGTATTCCATAGCAGGAATTGTTAGTTGAAAGGACACATCATATGTATGCTCCGAACCTGGCTATGAGAAAGCAACCTAGACCTTTAATAGTAAAGATGCGATTCTACAAGCAGGAGTTGATTTTGCAAAAACTGTGGCAGAAGGACAAGTACTAAAAGTGGGAGATAGCAGAGTGTTTGTGGAGAATGATTACTCATTGTACAACAGGCAGAAGAGAAGCAAATTTATTGCACTACTCAGGGAATGTTGAGACGCAGTTGTGAAATTCAAAATGCTGTACCCAGCTGTCTTCATAGTATTCTTCCCTGGAGGGACAAAATCATTTTTGATGAAGTAGATGCCAAAGAGGAAATACAAAAGTTTGTCCAACAAAAAGTGAGCTGTGAAACAGAAAGAGATTCTGCTTCTTGTTCTTCTGGTAATAAAAACCACAGAGAGACTGTACCTTTGAAACTTTTTCTAATCTTTCAATGGAAAATGTTGGAGCATACACATGGTATTGCCAACATCCTGGCAGATAGGCTCAGTGCTAACTTTACCCCCTCTCACCCCCCAAAGGGCCCATATCTATACAGGATGAATGCAGAGTCCCTGTGATCACATCTATGCAGGTAAAAGCTGCACTCTCTAAAACCAAAAACACAGCATCCATGGGACCAGACAACATCCCAGGCTGCATTTTACATGAACTTCCGAATGAAGTGGCTCCCCACCTAAGCACTATGTTCAGTCATAGTCTCACATCAGGCTTTGTGCCCACTGAATGGTGCATAGCAACAGTTATCCCACTCCACAAAGGGGGAGCCACCACTGATCCTGGGAACTATCGCCCTATTAGCCTGACGAGCCTGGTATACAAGGCCATGGAACGTATCATCATGGAACTCATAAACAAAGACATTAGTAACCTCCAAACTCTGGACCCCACCCAGTTCGCATTTGTGAAAGGCAGATCATGCCTTCTGAACCTGATCGACTTCTTTGAGGCAGTCACCAAAGCTGTAGATTAGGGTAAGGTGGTTCACACAGCCTATCTTGACCTTGCCAAGTCTTTCAACACCATCCCCCATTCTGGAATTATAGCTAAACTCACTAAACTAGGTATAAATCCCTACGTCACAAGATGGGTTGCCAACTGGCTCACTGACAGAACCCACACTGTAAAGGTTGAAGACTCCAAATCTGACTTCAAACCAGTGACAAGTGGAGTACTACAGGGTTCAGTCCTGGCACTTCTCCTGTTTGGTATCTACATCTCTGAAGTACAGGCTAACACAGAAGGCCTCTGGCTAACGATGTTTGCAGATGACTGCAAACTAAGAGCCATAGTCGACTCCCCAAATGATGTGGACATCCTACAGAAGGGCCTCACTGAGACATATGCCTGGTGTCAGAGGCATGGCCTCAAGCTCAATGTCAAAAAGTGCATTGTCATCCCCTTTGGTAAAAACTCTGTACCCATAAACTACTACATAAACGGCAGTCTACTTAATGTCGAATGTGTGATAAGAGACCTTGGGACCCAGGTGGGCAGTAGTCTCTACTTTGATAATCACATCGCCACAATAGTCAAGAAATCCTTCTATGTGGCATACCTCATCACAAAAGGGTTCTCATTCAGGAAAAAAGAGGGTCATTGTTCCCCTCTACTCGGCACTCATTAGACCCATTATAGAGTACAATGCCCCTTTTGGAATGTACCTTACACGACAGCTGCAGCAGCTGGAAAGGCCACAGAAGTACCTCACAAAGAGGATTACTGGCCTCAAACAGATGCCCTACACTGACTGTCTCAAAAAACTCCAGCTTTACTCTGTAGCATATTGCCTACTCTGAGGAGATCTCTGCCTAACATGTAAAGCTATGTTAAACTCAGAGCTGTTGGACATGCTACACCTAAAGAAATCCAAATCCCTCCGAGTTACATGCTCTAGGGACCTAAACCTTGTCAACACAATAAACAGGACATGCTGGAGGGATAGATTCCTGTCCCAGAGACTTCCTATACTCTGGAACAAGCTACCCATCTATGTCAAGCAAAGTTCCTTATTAGCACTCTTCAAGAAAAATCTTGATGAATGGATGGGAAATAGGAAATACACCCTGGGGATCACTTCTGTGGCTCTGCCCAACAGGGGCACAGGAAATTATCTTTCTTGGGTGGCGTAAGCCAGGGAACCTTGTTGGCTAGGCTTACTTAGGCCCTTGGGCCGATAGCCTAGTACCTACCTATGAACATATGAACCTATGAAGGAAGGAGCATGAAAGCTGAGTAGAAAAATTGAGAGTACATTGCAAGCAAATGAAGCAGTGACATGACTTGGCAGATGAAGATGAACAGTAATAAAACCACTAACTTTAATGTGGGATTACAGTGCAATAATTATATGTGTGAAATATGACAGACCAAGAAAATCTGGAAATATTGGACTTTTTCAGAATTTGTTGGACTTGTGGAGGACTCTAAAGCATATACCCTACTTCAGGTCATTAATGTTCAAAAATGCTTTAGGTAAGAGAAGATGGGGGAGAAAGTTAACAGTAAGTAAATATATTTTTTTTCTTATTAGCACTATTTTTGTGGTGTATGGTTTTCTTTGCATGCTATAAAGTAAAGTTTTCTCAGTTATTTTTAAGTGTAATGGGGATTGTAAACAGGTGGTTCTTTTTTTTCCCCCTTTCTCCCTTCTCTCTTTCTTCTTGTTGCGTTTTAAGAAATGTAGGCAATACAGTGAAAAAAGCCTGGTTAAAAGAGCATGACAAAAGAAAAATTAATGTGTTTTTTCTCATTCTTGCATGGGGAAATGACTGGATTAAGGAGCTTAGAATGATTCAGCAGCAAGTTTTAAGAGTAAGCAAGTAAATGAAATAGAATATTGAATATTATGAGGCTTTTTTCTAGCAAAAACATGCATGCTGAGTAGCAATTCTGCAGCTGGTCTTCCTGTTTCCATGGAAACAATCTGATAAAGAGAAACTGACTGCCTGGTTTTTGTGCCTCCATGGAAACAATCTGATAAAGAGAAACTGACTGCAAGCTGGTAGAGAGTGATTGACTGAAGGGGAAACGGACAAGAGAAATTGGCTAGAACATAATGTTCTCTGAAAGCATTTAGGGGTTTTCCCAGCTGGGAGAGCTATAAAGAAAAGACAAACCCAATTAGCACTTAGTAGAGTTACCAGGCTGCACCATGCGTCTTAGCATGTTTAACCTTTCTTTCAGGTTAACTCAGGTCTGTGAGTGTGGCTGTCAGTTTGGGACTTTTGTTCATTATTTGAAGATTTACATAGTTTTGTGTGTTTGTATTAAGTTAATAGGCTTTAGGGGGTATTGGGGTGTGTTTTTTTTTGTTTGAGGGCTTTCAATAAAACAAAAAGTTTTGTAAGATGTGACATAGGCTCAAATGGATATGACAAGAAACAACTTTATAAAAGTTCAAAAAGTCGTGTATGTATGTAACATATAAGCTGAAACTAGACATTTAACAAAAAGGTGTTATACATAAAATATGATAACTTTTTAAAGCAATGTTACTTTCTGTAATGTTTTACATGTCAATTGTCTCACAGATAAATACAAAAAAGAAAGTGTTAACTATATTAAAAAATATAGAGTGCAAATAGTTATGTTACAGGAGACACACTTAGAACTGAACATGTGAATTTGATAAAGTAAAGTTTTCAGGATGGTTATTCAGTGGAATACCTGGGAAAAATGTAAAGAGGAGTACTTATATTAATTGCAAGAGGAACTCCAATAATGATAGAAAAGGATAAAAAGATAATAATGGCAGATTTGTAGTGCTAAGGAGCTACTGGCAAGGGAGGAGGCTTACACTGGCATGTTTTTGTATTCCACCTAAAACTGCTATAATGGAGCTTAATACAATTCTGGGAGAAATAATCAGTTTTCAGCAAGGAATATTACTATAGGTGGGGACTAGAATGTGATTTGCAAAGTGAAGATGTGTCTGGAGGGCCCAGAAGGGAAAGTATAACAAAGAAGGGTAGATTTTTGAAGAACTGTATGAAAATATTTGGACTGGAAGATGTGACTTTAGTTATAGGAGTTTGGAGTGAATTTACATATTATTCCCCAAGCTATAAAACTGGGCTAGTCTAGACATAATTTGTATTTCACAGGAACATGTGCGTTTAGTTGAAGGTCTTGATATACACCTAATAACTATTTCAGATCATGCACCAATAATGACTAAAATGAAAACACAGGCTAATGAAATAAAAATGAGACAATGGTGTTTTCCCACCTATCTGTTGAAAAGAAAGTAATGTAGAGACTGGGTAGTTGAGATTATTCAGGAGCTATTAGAGATGATAGAAATTTCTTCTGAAAATATATCTAGGGAGTTGGATAAAATGAAGATGGAGTTTAAAAATAGGGTGGAAATAAAAGAAAGGGAGCTATGTTAATCAGTAACAAGAATTATTTAGAGGGACTGACAAATGTTAAGGTATTGCAGAATAGGGGAAGTTTCACAGTACAAGAAGAGGATTGACTGCAGAATGTGAAGGAGAAAATAAGGGATTACCTCAATAATATGCACGAGTTTAGAAAGATTGCTGTTAAGCAACTGTTTTTGATAACAGTAGAGCACAAAAACATTTAGCACAATGATGCAGGCAACATAAAGTAGAAAGGGCTGTCACTAAGCTTAGAGAGCCTATAATAAGGAAGGTAACAGGAGATCTTACAGAGGTATTAGAAATGGTACAGTGGTAGCTTTGTCGCCTTACAACAAGAGGTTCTTCAGTTTGATTCACGGTTGGGGTGTCTTCTATGTGGAGTCTGCATGTCCCCCCTGTGTTCGTGTGGGTTTCATCTGAGTGCTTTGGTTTCCTCCCACATTACAAAGACATGCATTTGGAGTGTTTCTTCTTAGGCCTTCGCTGAAAATTGGCTTCATTCCAAGTAAGACTTTCCCGGTAAACAAATGTTAAATAAATAAATAAATAAATATTTTGGAAATTCTATAAAAGTCTGTATAAAGCAGATAAATATGGAAATTGAAAATATACAAATGGAAATGTTTGTGGAAGAATTAAATATGTGAAGGTTAGATGTAGATAAGGCTCAATTACTAACAGTTAGGACAGGAGGAGATGAGATAAAAATGGTGATGTATAGCCAATCTGCAGTCCCCAGGAGTAGATTGTATTCCTGTGGAGGTTTGGAAGGTAGGTGGGAAAAGACTGATAAAGATCTGGAAGGTTTTGTTTAACAGTATTTTAAGAGGAGGAGAAGTACCAACATCCTGGAAGAAAGCAGTGGTAGCTGTAATACATAAAGAGGGTAAAGATCCATTAGACCCAGCTTCATAAAGGACCATTTCAATACTAAACCATACTTATAAAGTGTTCATGTCTATAATGGCTAAAGGAATGGCATAAGTAATGCCAAAATTGAAAGATATGGATCAGTGTGTTTTTGTGTAGGGGAGACAAACATTTGACAACATTAACAGAACACTGATGATCCAGAGGGAAGCAGAATGTAAGAAGATACCATTGTTGTTGGTAAGTCTTGATGCAGAGAAAGCATTTGACAGAGTAAGCTGGGATTTTATGAGCAGGGCAATGGAAGCATTTGGATTTCCTGAAAAAAAAAATCTAAGGTTAATTAGGAGGATATATGAGGGATTGTTGGTGAAAATTAAAGTGAATGGGACCTCTCTGATAATTTCTGTTTGAACAGAGGAATTAGGCAGGGGTGTCCTCTTTCTCATTTGTTAATTGCATTATACATAGAACCACTGGCAAAGAAAATAAGGGACTCAGAAATGGAAGGATATAATTGGTATGGTTGTCAAGAAAAGCTGGCTGTATTTGCAGATGATATTATTTTATACCTAACAAAACCAGAAAGAGGTATTACAGTGTTGTGAAACATTTTGAGACAGTTTCATATCTTTTGTGGACACAAATTAATGAAACTAAAACAAAGGTAGTAGCAGTAAATTATGTAACCACATACTAATTGGTTCACCAATATTCATATTTATGGGGACATGATGAAATGAAATATTTATGAGTATGAATTAAAAATGATTCTGGTGTGGTAGCTAAGGGTATGTGGAAATAGACTAAACAAAAGATAATATAAAAACTGAGAAAATTGAAGTTTTGTTATATGGATATGGATAGTAAGATGCAAGCAGCCAAAATGCTTTTAGTCCCTTTAGTCTTATACACAGGTCAGACATATTTTTATCAACCATAGGAGAAGTTGTGGATAGCAGTTACTAAAGAGCTGTAGGACTTTATCTGAGATGAGAAGAAGGCAGGAGTCAAGTGGGATAAGTTGGATTCTTCCAGTAGAACAGGGCGGATTGGGATTACCCAATTTGAAGGGGCATGTCAAAGCTACACAGTTAAGGCTCTTATACATAGCACAAACAGAAAACTATAATTCAAAGTGGAAAGGAATGATGTTGAAACATGGGGGAAGCTCAAGAAACAAGGAGAGACTGGGATTTTGGATGCAGGCCTTTAAGAAGAATAACGATAATCATACAGAATGTTATATCCATAAAGTAGCTGAAAGTATTCTAAGAAGTAAGCCAACACAGTAATGAAGAAATGAGATTCTGCAGATAGGGATGACTGCAGTTAGGCATATAGGCAATAGGCAAGAAGGGACTGGAATTTATTGAAGAAAACTGTCAAAGGGACCAAGGTATTGGAGCAAATAACTAGAGAGGGAAAGGTAATAGAATTGGAAGAGGCCAAGAATTTATTTGGACTGCAGGTTAGGGATTGCCTTCCCTATCAAGGATTGATATCAGAGTACAGGCAAAGAGAAAGAAATGGGGGTGGGGGATGGGTCCTAAATGAAAGACCAGCACTGGTAGAATTTGTAGTAGATGCTAGAACAGAAGCTGCCATTAAAAAAGGAATAATTAGTAGAGCATATAAAATATTGCATGATCAGTTTAAGAATCAGTCAGAGGAGGTTTGAAAAGATTGTGAAGAGAGATTGAATAAGCACGTTACAAAGAAACAATGGGAGGATATATGTATGTCTTCCAAATATGCAGCAAAATCTAGAAGATTTAGGATTTACTTGGAAATCTTTACATAGATATTTTTATACCAGAAGTAAACTCCATAGAATTTTTCCTCAGGTAGACTGCAAATAAAGACTGCAAATACTGGAAGTGTGATGGGGGAGAAAGAAGTACTTGGGAAGATATTTTCTGGGAATGCGATGGGTTGCCTGACTTTAAGGATTCCCAACAGGATGCACTATCGGGGAAGCTGGGTGCACAGATTAGTGTGACAAGGGAGATGATTTTTCTGAGCTATGATACAGAATTGGAATTGCCTAGACACGGTAAGACCTTGTGTCGAATTATGTTGGCTGCGAACAAAGCAATTACTAGAAAATGGAAATCAAAACCTACACCAACTATATTAGAAGTAGTGAATATAGTAACAGACATAAATCAACTGGAATTGAGATCTTTATAAAAGGATAGGAGCAAACTACATAGGAAAGCAATGCGAATTGTGGGAACAGTACATACAGGGGAGGAATTAGGTTTACAAGAAAGCAGGACTTAAATGAACTATGTAATGTTTGACTGAAAATGATTGAATAGATTATAAGTAATGTTTAATGTTTGCAACTGGGGGGGTGTCAGTATGATTTGTGATGTAAAATGCTTGCAACTAGGATTGTGTCGGTGTGTTTCGTTTTTATTTGTATGTAATGCATGCCCTCAAGTCACTCTACAAGAAGTACAGATATGACTCTGTCATTGTCCATGTTGGAGTGAATGACTTGAGATGTACCTCCCTGGACTATTTGAAAAGAGACATGGAAGAGCTCTCAGATCATGTGGCCCAGGCAGGTGTGACCCTAGCCATGAGTAGCATCTTGCTTTTGCCCAGAATGATGCCACAATATAAGGACAAAATGATTGACTTCAACAATTGGCTAAGCTTCTGGTGTCATTCAAAGGGGATCCAGTATCTGTCTGCCTGGGATGACATGATCGACAGACCACAATGCTTTGCCAGAGATGGTCTGCACCTGTCACCTCTGGGATTCAGGTTACTAGCTAAGGCTCTTGCCACCCCTATAGTGCCTTTCTTAGGCAAAGTTCAAAGGACAAAATCACCACCGTAACAGGTACAAGCATGCAAATTCTGAAGGTAATGTTACTCAATGCTAGAAATCTAAACCTCAAAATGCACTTCCTTGAGGCACTCCTAAAAATGGGGAACATCGATATCTGGCAGTAACTGAGACCTGGTTCAAGGCTCCAGAGAGCACCCCTGCAATACCAGGCTACAACTCTTACCACACTTTTCGGCCACCAAACCAGGACCAAAACACTAAAGGTGGAGGAGTGTCCATATTCACCAAGGATATTCACACCATCAGGCTAGTTGCCCAACACAATGCATCTGAAATTCTCTAGGTGCAACTAACACTAGGTAAGACTGCAATCCAAATTTTAGCTTGCTACAGATCCCCCACCATGTCCCAAGATTCTCACTACACCTTTCTAAACATACTGGAAAATATTAAGATACAACCAAACACCCTAATACTGGGTGATTTCAGCTACCCTGCCATTAACTGGGAAAACTACTTGTGTACCAACACCTTTGCCCAACGGTTCTTGGAATTCATAAATTCTAATGCCCTGGATCAACTAATCCATAGTCCCACCAGAGGCTCCAATATCCTAGACCTGGTCATTACCAACATGGGAAATCGATGCTCCACACCTATGGTCACCCCCTCGTTGGTCAAGTCTGACCATATGCTGATCACCATTAACATCCACCTCCCACCCCCAGTAAGGAGACCTCCAAAAAAAACTTCTTCAAAGGGGTCTATATTAGATCAGCGAACGCTTAACCAAGCAAACGCTGATTGATCGACCTTTTTTAAGCGAATGATCAAAATATCGAAGCAACAGAAACCCACATTTTTTCCTAGGGAAAGAATTTGGTTGTCCGTTTCTGTTGCTTCAGTATTTTCAGTGCTGTGGTGGAAAGTTACGAGTCGGATTCAGGTAAGTGTGCGATTGTGTGGACGTGAGGGTTAGGACGGGTTTAGGTGAGTTAGGGTTAGGGAGTGGGTGAGGTGAGTGTGCGATAGTGATGGACCTTAGGGTTAGGGTTTGGGTTAAGATAAGTGGATAGTTAGTGGTGTGTGCATAGTTTAGTGTAGGGTTAGGTGTCAAATGTTAGGTATATGGATGTGGATGTTTGTTTGGTGTGCTTGTGTTGTGTGTATGTGTTTTGGATCAGTGATTTTTTTTCCCTAGGAAAACAAATCGCTGATCTGACAGTTCGAGATTGTAAGCTTTTGCTTACATAAGGTCGATTAATCAGCGTTCGCTTGTTTAAGCGTTCGCTGATTTAATATAGACCCTCTCCAAAGCCAACTTCATGCTACTCAAGTCAGAAGTGACAAACTTCATGACACCCATGCAGACAGGAACTGAAAGTTTGACTGCTGAATCCTACACTAAGGCACTGTATGAGCACATCCACTCATGCATGAATCGTGCCATTCCAAATAGAACCAAGATGCTCTTCTCCAAAAAAAGGAAGCCAATCTGGTGGTCCCCTGCCATAAACAAACTTTACAACAAAAGGAAGAAACTGTTGCAGAAAAGAGGAAAATCCCAGGATGCAAAAACTCCCTTACCAGCCTCAGTAAGAAGCTGAGATCCCTCATAAAATCCTCCAAAGCTAGTTATGAAAATAAAATTGCCAAAGATTCCAAAGACAACCACAAGGCATTCTATAACTATGTCAAGAATCTAAATGGCAATGTTCAGATCTGCTCTGAGCTACAACAGAGTGGCATTAAATATACCGATCCCAAGGATATTGCCAATATCCTGGCAGATCAATTCAGTGCCAACTTCACCTCCCTCTCACCCCTAAACGGCCCATTTCAGTACCAGAAGATTGCCAATTTCTGGTGATAATGGCCACACAGGTAAAAAAATGCACTCTCCAAAGCTAAGAATACAGCATCCATGGGACCAGATGACATCCCGGGCTGTGTATTACATGAACTACAAAATGGACTGGCACCTCACCTAAGTGTCATGTTTAATCATAGCCTCACCTCAGGTTTCATGCCCACTGAGTGGCGCACAGCTACAGTTATCCCACTCCACAAGGGGGGATCCCCCTTGGATCCCGGGAACTGCCGCCCCATCAGTCTGATGAGCCTGATCTGCAAGGCCATGGAACGTATTATCTTGGAACCTATAAACAAAGACATTGGCAACCTTCAAACACTGGACCCCACCCAGTTTGGGTTCGTGAAGGGCCGATCTTGTCTCCTGAACCTGATTGACTTCTTCAAATCAGTCTCCAGAGCTGTGTACGAGGGTAAGGAAGTCCACACAGCCTATCTGGACCTCACCAAGGCCTTTGACACCATCCCCCACTCTGGAATTGTAGATAGACTTACTAAGCTGGGCATTAATCCCTACATCACTCGATGGGTTGCCAACTGGCTTACTGACAGAACCCACACTGTAAAAGTAGCCGACTCCAAATCCAGCTTCTGACAAGTGATGTACCTCAGGGTTCAGTCCTGGGACCGCTCTTGTTTTGCATCTACTTCTCTGAAGTAGAGGCCAACACTAAGGGACTTGGGCTAACAAAGTTCGCAGATGACTGCAAACTGGGAGCCATTATTGAATTCCCAAATTATGTGGATACTCTACAAAAGGGCCTTATAGAAACATATGCTTGGTGCCAGAGCCATGGACTCAAGCTCAATGCCAAGAAATGTATAGCTATCCCCTTTGGGAAAAAAACATGTCCCCTTGAATTACCACATAGGTGGCAGTATACTAAACACCGAAAGTGTGATAAGAGACTTAGGGACACAAGTGGACAGTGGTCTCACCTTTGATAACCACATCGCCACAACAGTCAGGAAATCTTTCTATGTGGCACACCTCATCACTAAGGGCTTTTCATCCAGAAAAAAGGAGGTCATTGTCCCACTGTACTCATCCCTCATTAGACCCATTATAGAATATAACGCCCTGTTTGGTATGTACCTCTCAAGACATCTGCAACAACTGGAAAGGCCGCAGAAATACCTCACTAAAAGAATCACAGGCCTAAAGCAGATGCCCTACGCTGACCGCCTTGAAAAACTCCAACTATATTCTTTCGCATATCGTCTACTCAGAGGCGATCTCTGCTTAACATACAAGGCCATGTCAAACCCACAGCTGTTGGACATGCTACACTTAAAGAAATCCCAATCCCTCAGAGCCACACACTCCAGGGATCTAAATCTTGTCATCACAATAAACAAAACATGCTGGAGGGTTAGGTTCTTGACCCAGAGACTCCCCAGACTCTGGAATAGACTGCCCAAAGGAACCTTGATGATTGGATGGGAGAAAGGAAATTCACCCCCGGAATCATGTCAGTCGCCCTGCTAGACAGGGGTCCAGGGAAGTAAATAGTGTGGGAAGAAATAGCCAGGGAATTGTTATGGCTAGGCTTGTATAGGCCTTAGGGCCGATAGCTTCGTACCAACCTATGAACCTATATACATGTGTGATTGCTTATGTTGTAAGTGATGGCTTAATAATGATGTTTCTTTAAAAAAAAAAAAAAAAAAAAGAAGTATGCTGATTCATGGGTTCTCTCAATTTTTTAGCCTTCATTCTCCAAGTTGTCCCTACTACCTTCTTTTAAGACTGAATAAACAGTCCCAGCAAGCTGCTCATAAGCAAATAATCAAATAGCCGTAGCAGTGAGTTTCCAAAAAGTAACTAAATGCAATCTACTGAGTCTGTGTATGGCTCTTTTCTAGACTTTCCCCCTCCCACCCCTAGGAAACCCAAAATCTATCAAGGTTACTTTTTGTAGAAGAAGTCTTTCTCTCCTTTTTATGGAATTCTTCCTCACGCACCAGACTTAACTCTTCTTTTCTCTTTTGTTATGCTTTCTTAGGCAGTGGTAAAAAAAATCTCTTTCGTCTTCTTCAGGTTATGGGTTTTATTTAGTTTTGCTTCTTATACAAGGTCTAAATGTTGTCCCTTAATTTCCTTTTAAGTAAGGGGGTGGGAGGTTGGCATGGTGCTTAAGGTGTTCACCTTATAACACAAAGTGCAGGGTTTGATTCCCACATGGGGTAATTGGCTGGGCTTGGAATGGCCAACGAAGACAGTTAGCCTGGTACTATTTTATCTTGGGAGGGTGGCCTAATGGTTAAGGTGTTTGCCTTACAAACACAAGGTGCAGGGTTTGAGTCTCACAAGGGATAATTGGCTAGGCTTAAAATGGCTCGCAAGGGCAGTTAGCTTAGTACTAACCTATGAACCTATGAACCTATGAAATGTTGTCTCTTAATTTCCTTTTGAGTTTTTTGGTAACCTTAGATTTTCAAAAGATGCATTTCATCACTTTCCTAGATCCATATGTTAGGCATTTGGAAAGGTTTTCTGAGCCTGGATAACATTATCATTTACTCTGCATTAGCTATTGATCTGTCCACTGCTTTAATGGCATATACAAAGCATCTAGCTCTTGTGATGGCCTACTCCAGGCAGCAAGGTGTTCACATTTGTCTTCCTTATTTAGGTAACTGTCCTTTCTTTAAAGAGTATCTTTCAAAGTGTCAGGAATCTCCGACTGGTATTCCAGCAGTATTACAGAAGTCTTGATTGACTAACTGTTATATAATTATTTTGCATGGGTATCCCTTGGACACCTCAGTTTAAATAGCTTTTCTTCCGCAGGATAAAGTAGATCTGTATCAAGATCTATTCCTAAACTTTTCAATTTGGACTACATTCTCAGTACGGAAATTACTTGTTATTCTGGGTCTGATGGCATCTTTGATTCTCGTGATACTTGTTGCAAGGCTCGATGGGACAAAAAATCCTTTGGTGTTTTTAATTATAAGGACTCAACATCTTCATCTCCTGCCAATTCACTTTCTTAGTTTTGTGGTTTGTGAATATATTCCCAGGTTCTACCTTAACAAGCCATTTAACATCAAAGGGCAGAACAAACAAAATCCTAGTCTAACAAGAGTCAGGGTACCAGGAACTATTGGCTAGATAATAATGCTTCTAAACCAAACAAAAGGTTCCTTTCATGAAAAAAGATCATTCCCCCACTAAAGAATGCCTATGCCAAGACTAAGGACATCCTGTCCCTCCCTCCATTTCCCCTGGACATTATTTCATCCTAGGAGTCTGGCCATAAGTATTCTTAGACAAGTGGTTGCTGAGAAGTATTCAGTGAGGAATCTGTTGGCAGTGGGCAGAAAATCCTCCTACCTTCAAAGTAATCCCCCTCACCCACCAGACCAGACAGATCTGATGTCCTTTTCAATGTTGCAGTATTTTTTACATATTGGAAGTCTTGCGCCCAAACGACCCGACGTTCGGCCAGCATGCAACAGCTTTTCGCTACTGCAGGTATGTGGGACATCGCACGTATGTGCTGGCAATGTCAGCCATAAAAAGATGTCCACACGTACAATCCTCAGAACTTTTCTGCCACCATTCAGAAAACTTGATTTGTATGTTGATCTGCTGCCTGATTCCATTGGTTGCTGCCAACTTTCAGATAAGTGCCCCATTGGGAATTTATTTCTTTATTGCTGCCTTCTTTGCTTAGTTCATGTCATCCAGTAAGGGCAAGTGTAGGTGTGGAAGGCAAATTTCACATAAGGACAGCCACGATCTTTGTCTTTTCTGTCTAGGCCCCAATCACAAACATCGTTCTTCTTCCATTTGTCAGGCCTTTGTCTCAAAACATTGTGAAGCCAGCTTTTGACTTTGAGTCTTTACTTAGAGATTCAACAACTTAAAAGACTAGCTAATGATGTTATGTTGGGTTTCATGGGTCCTTCAGCTAAGCCGATTTTGAAGAGAAAAGTCATTATACCTAGGCCTGAATCGTCTTCAGCTACACCCCTAGCCACTGACTGATTCTCTTCAGAAGACCAAATGTCCATGTAATCAAACTGTACTTTGCCGAGACGAAAACAGCAAAACGTTTTTATGCCGAATGGCAACACTTTCCAACTGTAAGTAAACACTTGGCCAATATGGTGAACTTTGCCCTTTTCCCCAGTGTAGTGTGATCTCAGAGTTGGTATATTTAGTTGGGCAGGATGTGGGGGGCACAGCCCCCCATCTGAGTGGGTTTGACATTTGCGGTGTGTTTTTCACTGTAATGTTGGTCAAGTGTTTACTTACCATTGGAAAAATTTGCCGCTCTGCAAAAAATCACTGTTTTTGTCTTAAAGTAAGGTTTGATTATATGGACATTCGGTCTTCTGAAGGTAATCTTCACCAATGTATCCCTTGAGGTTAGTGAAGACCCAGAGTTATGTTTGGAGGTTGGGGCCAGTTCATTGGCAGGTACCTCATCAGAAGCCGATAAAGAATTAGACCTTGACATGTCTTCAGAGACAGTGCAGATATCCATTTCGGATGGACAGGGGGAACCACGGCTCATTGTGCTTGAAGGTCCCAGGGATGTAGCCCTTATTCCAACTAAGGAACAGATTCCAGATTCGGACGAAGAAGCTAGGCCTACGTCGGGTTCTTCCTCAACTCGTCATGCAGAAATTTGTGTTAAGAAAAAACAGAAAACTTGACATTCTCAGGCCCCTTCTTCTCCACACTCAGACTAGGATACATTTTCTCATAGGCTGATTAAGGCTTTGATGGCTCTGAAGCCTTCCACTGCTGTATCTGTTTCTTTTTTCATATAATCTTCTGTTAAAAGGGTTAGGGAACAAGAATTACCTGATGATAATGATTCTTTCTCTGATGAGGATTCCATTGGATACTCTACACAAATGACTTCCCCTTTAGAATACACTTCTCCAGAGGAGGAGTCCAATGGAGTAGATTTCTCGGTAGAAGGGATTTCTTTTGGGGAGACCATTAAGAAAATGACAGAATTTTTTAAGTGGGACTGCTCACAGATCTCAAAAGATCAAAAAAAAGGTATTATGACCTTTTACAAATGGAAACTCCTCCTTCTTCTGCTGTGCCTCCTGTTTTGCCATCATTTTTGGATGGTTTTTCATCTACTTCTAAGACCCCTGATTCACAGGTTCCTGCTCTTAAAAGGCCAGACAGGTTCTACAAGGTGCTTGATGAATGCAAATTCCTGGATAAGTGTATTTCAGCTGATCCTTCTGCAAAGCTTTTTCCTTCAGATAAGGACAGTAAAATTTATACTTCTTCCACTTTGGCTATCAGAGCTATAAACTATCAAACACACATGTCCAGATATTCATTGGCCCTGCTTTCACAGGCATCTCAAGCTCTTTCACAACTTCCAGACTCTGACCCAAAAAAATCAGGTTATGTCTCTATTAGCAGCTTCTTCACAAGTGACAAGACACTCGATTAATTGCAGCTGTGATGCAGTTAAAGCATCCTCTAGAGCAGCTGGTTCTGGCTCTGTCCTTAGAAGACACTCGTGGTTGAGACTTCAACCTTTGCCAGATTACATCAAAACAAAATCGATGGCTGCATGTCTAGATAACTCTCAGCTATTTGTTTCTGCAGCTGCAGATTTATTTATGTCCTTACAAGAGAAGGGAAAGGAACTTCAAGATTTGAAGCATCTTTTTGTGTCTCCTATTCCAAAATTCCACAGAAATTTTCCTACTAAGACTTCCTTTATTACGAGACAGACACACCCATCTTCTTCTTCCAGATCTAAAAAGACTGCAAGAAAACCTCCATAGTATAAGATTACTGGTTCTGGCCCTTCCTGCCAGCAGCCTTTTCCAGCCAGGCAAAGTACTCTGTGACTGCCACCCTTTTCCAAGTCTTACTCTATCTCTTTGTCTATTCTTTCTTTTCCAGCTTTGGCAACTATAACTCAGGATTCTTGGGTTCTTTCTATTATCCAACAAGGATATTTGATGACTTGGAAAAATCTTCCTCTTTTCATGGGTATTCCACAGCCCCCTACAAACCAGTTGACTTTGTTTCCATGGGTTCTAAGAGAATTACTTTCTCAAGGCACAATTCAGCATGTGCCAGTGGACCAGAGAGGCAGGGGGGGGGGTTACTCAAGAATGTTTCTTGTCCCCAGAAAGGATGGTTCTTAGAGACCAATTCTGGACCTATCCCACTTAAACACTTTCCTAAAAGTACCAAATTTCTGCGTACTCTCTTTACAGACTTTGTTTCCTTCGATTCTTCCTCAGTCTTGTATGCCTTCTTTAGATATTAAGGATGCCTACCTTCACATACCTATCCATCCTCTTTACAGGAAATTTTTATGTTTCTCTGTGGCTTCCTTGCACTTTCAGTTCTCTGCCTTGCCTTTTGGACTTTCAGCTACCTCAAGGGTACTCACAAAGTGCTTGACGCTGTGATTGCTTTCCTCAGGGTCAGTGGAATTCAGGTATACCCATACCTGAACGATCTTCTTTTTCTGGCTCCTCAGTCAGAACATAAGCACAACCACAGAGTAACAAGGAAAAAAGAAGCAACAAAAGTATCCACCACACGATTTATTGTATCTCTGATATCTCGGCCTCAGCCTTCAAGGAGTCCTCAGTCAGAACAGTTGATTCAAAATCTCCTGTTTGTCATTTCTCTTCTGCAAAGTCTGGGGTTCACTATAAGTTTCAAAAAATCTTTCCTTTCCTCGTCACAAGATCACATCTTTCTAGGGTGCAGGTTTATGATGGCTTTTCTTCCATCAGAAAAAAATCTGTCCCTCACTTCCTTCTTCAAAAGTCTTCTGCCTCTTCCCTCCATTACTACCAGAGAGTTTCTGAGATTTCTAGGTTTTATGGTATCCACAATACCTATGCTGCCCCTTGCAAAACTCCACATGAGGAAATTTCACTGGTACCTACAATCAGTTGAGATGCAGCATGCTCGCCCTCTGGAGGTTGTGATCCCTCTTCTCCCATGCCTAAAAATCCGAGCTTCTTTGATGGATTCAACAATTTTCTCTGAATCCAGGACTTCCTTTTCATCTGCTCCAGCTAATTCAAGAGTTGTTCACAGATGCCTGAGACATAGACTGGGGGGGGGGGGGCAACCTTTACGTCAAAGAAGGTGCAAGGCATTTGGTCTCTTTCACAAAGAAAAGAGCATATCAACAGCAAGGAAATGAGGGCTCTTATTGTAGCCCTACAGGTTTTTCATCTTCTCTTTCATCCAAGCCCTCTGAAAGTGTTTACAGACAACACCACAGTCCTTTGGTATGTCAACAAGTGGGGGGAGGGCAAACTCTTACCTTCTTTGCAAGTTAGCTCTCATGGCATGGGATTTGACAGTTCAGTACAATGTGACTCTTCAAGTGGTTTACATCCCATCCACCCAAAACATTGTGGCAGGCACACTAAGCAGGTCAATGACTCAATGAATGGATGCTTCACAGGGATGTGTTTCTGGACTTGGTCCATCGGTGGGGTACTCCTCTGCTGGATCTTTTTGCCTCCCCTCTGAACAGACAACATCCTCTATTTTGTGCCAGACTCCCACATCATCTGGCTTGGAAGGTGGATGCCCTATCTTTTTCATGGAAGGGGATACTTCTCTATATATCCCCCCTTTCCTCTCATTCAAAACGTCCTGCTCAAAATTCAGCAGAACAAACCAAAAATCTTGCTGGTGACTTCCTTTTGGCCAAGATAACATTGGTTCCCTCTTCTTCTACATTTAGACAAGGGCAGTCATCACAAGTTACCTCACAGAGTGGACCTTCTCACACAGAACAAGGGATCTCTACTTCATCCACATCTGTCAACTTTACAACTGACTTTTGGGTGATAAACTTGTGATTCCTTTCAGACAACGTGCTTAGGGTTCTGTAGGAGGCCAGGAAACCCAATGCTAGGAAATCTTATTTATCCAAATGGAAGAGATTTTCAATTTGGTATGTTTCTCGAAATCTGGATCCATTTTCAGCAGATGTTTTAGTACTTCTTACTTGTGTGAGTTACTTAAGAGAGGTTTGGCTTATTCTTCAGTGAAAGTTCACTTGTTAGCCATTTTTGCCTGTCTGCCATTATCTCCACCTTTGGCTTCCAGATTGGAAGTAAATTTTTTTCTTAAAGGTGTCCTTCATTTTAAGCCTCCCAGGAAATCAGTCCTACCGCCTTGGGATTTGAATTATGTCTTAGAGAAGCTTTCTGTAGCCCCTTTTTAACCTGCAGTCTCTGCTTCCATAAAGTTTTGCACCTGGAAAACAGTTCATCTGATGTCAGTCTTCACATAGTCCTTGACAGTGGGTTTGCTTTCCAACCTCAGAACTGACTCACCCATTATTCCAGCTCGCACCTTCCAAAAACTCTCGAGCTCAGCTCTACCCATGATGCTCCTCACCAAATAACATCAGATCTCGGTTGCCACTTCATAGTGCCAGACATATTCTCACCTTAGCGCTTGGCGACAGCTTTTTCAAAACTGTAAGTTTTTTGTCTTGCTTTTTGTCAATAACTGTCAATTTCTTTCTACCCGCCCCTCTAATTTGCTGTTTAGTGTGTGTCTGCAACTGTTAAATTTACCTTCTTGGTAGTTGTTGTTACCTTAACTGGTATTCCTTGCATACCATTGTTGGTACTTTGTCGATTCTTGCTCTGTTTTCTCTAACCCCCCCCCCCCAAAAACAAATAGTAGTCTTTTCTTTTTCCCCTTATAGCTTTTTCGGTGTGTGTGATTTCTTATAGGCTCATAGGTTAGTACTAAGCTAACTGCCCTTGCGAGCCATTTTAAGCTTTGCCAATTATCCCTTGTGAGACTCAAACCCTGCATCTTGTGCTTGCAATTATGTCAGACAAGCCGGTTAAAGGCACCTCAGGTTTCAAGAGGTGTCTTAAATGTGACAGAAAAATGCCCAATTCTGACAGGCATGCCCTTTGTGTATGTTGTCTTGGGGCTGTTAATTTGCAAGGAGACGATGCCATATGTCATAGTTTCAGCCATGGAGTACTAGTCGACCGCAAGAACAAGGTTATTTTGAAAGGTCTTCTGAAATCAGAGTTTGAGGGATCCTTATCTGGATCCAGGACAGAAGCTAGTTCTCCTTCCACTTCTTCCTCTTCTTCTAGCAGAAGGGAGAGGCCAAAAAAAAGAAGTCACCCGGTTCCTACTCCTTCTTTGGAACCACCAGCTAAAATATTCAAAACTGCTACGGTTCCATTAGTATCCTCGGAACCAATAGGTCAGGCATCTCAACCCTTGGTGCCGTCAGTGGCGGTTTCTGCACCAACTTCCTTGGCACTGATCACAGCTCTAGATTCCTCCACCTCGACACCAAAAACTCAGGAACTGAAGGAGTTTTCCTTCAAGCAACTGCCACAGACCAGATATTCTCCATTGGTGGATTCCTTTCCAGGCCATGAAGAGGGAATTGTCCATTGTGGGCTATCAGTCGTTGCCTACTCTGTTGAACCAAACCTCTGGCTTTCCCCTTGACTGTAGCTTCCTCCAGCCTCTTCCCTGGGACAGAGGGCACAAAAGTTTCAGGATCTAACCACAATGGTTATGTCTTCCTCGGATACCTCTCCTGAGCATCCCACCAAAGAGGTTCCTGCAAAGAGAAAGTGCAAGAGGAAGCATTTGGACTCCCCTGAGGAGTCATTCACGGGAGATACTGATTTCAATGAAGGGGAAGGTTCCCCCAAGTCTCCCCCTGTTAATGTTTCCTTTGGGGACATCCTAGAGATCTTGAAACTGAGGGGTGGCTGGACTTCCCACCAACCTTCCTCAGAGGAATCAGTAAACCTTGAAGCTTTTCTTGTCCAACCCTCTACCTCTTGGATTTCTCTGCCCACTGAGGATCTCATTAAACTGATTGCTCAGTGCGCCAAGAAGTTACCTGATTCTGTCAGGCCTATTCCTAAGAGACCGGACCATATACTTTCAGCTCCCACTGATCAACAACATTGGGCTAATGGAATTCCAGTAGATGCCATGGTGATAGCAGCAACCACTAAAAAGGAACCTGCCAATGAAAGTCACACTATCCATCCTCCTAATAAGGAATCTAGAACTATGGATAGATTTGGGAGGTGTGTATATGTTTCATCAACCTTCACTCTTAGGTCTTTGAATTATATGGCACATTTTACCAAACTTCAAAGAAATCTGATTAAAGAACTGTCAGGTACTCTGTCAGGAGCAGTAGCTGAAGGAGTTCAAGACAAAGTGACTTCTCAGCTTGCCACCCTTGAATCGGTCTCCAACTTGTCCATGAGGCTAATTGCACATGATGCTGAAGGGATGATGAGAGCTGTGGGTTCAGGCTTAGCCATCAGGAGACATGCCTGTATCCACTTATGTGAGTTCACTGAGCCATTTAAGTCTTCTTTTGTCATTGCTCCGTTTGACAGAACATCCCTATTTGGTCCCAAAGTTAAAGAGACTCTAGCCAGATGTGAGGAAAGATGGAAAGACTCTTTCTGCCATAGGTGTACGTTTTTCCACTCCCAGCGGCCGTATTCCATGAACCAGCAGAGTTGGAGGCTATGGTTCAAGAAGTCCAAACGGCCTTTCCAAGACTCACGTGGCAATGACTTCTTCTGGGCCAGAGGGGGTAAGTAATAATGGAAGACACACAGGAAGAGGCAGAGAGGGCCCGCAGAATCAGGGTTCTAGGGATTCTTTCCCTGGGAATTCCTATCAGTGTTCCTGAAGGGAAGCCCGATTGCTGTCCTCTGGAGGCAGTCGGGGGTGATTATCCCTGCACCAATCTGCCTGGCTAAGGATAACAAGAGATCTTTGGGTGTAGAGGATTATAACTAGAATATACAGTATCCCCTTTTTAGTGCAGCCAAAGAGTATATCCAAAATCCTGGATGTTCCACCCAGTCACAGGGAGGCAGCAGTGTTAGAAATTCAAAAACTGCTTGACAAAAGAGACATCCAAGTAGTCTCACCAGACCAGATAGAATCCAGAATTTACTCAAGATTCTTTTTAGTGCCAAAGAAGATAGGGGACTGGAGACCAATCTTGGATCTCAGCAGGCTGAAAAAATCAGTTCGGCAGACCAAATTTCGGATGGTCATGGTTCAGTCTATTCTTCCTTTTTTGGGAAAAGATGATTAGATGTGCTCAATAGATCTTCAGGACGCATATTACCACATAAAGATGGACAAATGGTCCAGAAGGTTTTGGTGCTTCTAGCTGGGGGCCAGTCACTATCAGTTCAGGGCACTGCCCTTTGGTCTCACCACAGCTCCTAGGGTGTTCACCAAATGCATGGAAGTGGTAGCAGCTCATCTCAAACTGCAAGGATTCTGGGTGTTTCCATATCTAGACAATAGGCTCCTTACCACTCCCACCAGGCATCTCCTCATAGAGGCTTGAGACTATATTCTTCTGCTTTGTTCCAACTTAGGCATCATCATAAACTACAAAAAGTCCCAGTTAGAGCCATGTCAACAATTGGAGTTCATCGGAGCAAGGCTCAACACGATTACAAGTGTCACATCCCTGCCCATAGAAAGACTACAAAGGATAAGATCATAAGTCAGTCAGATTGTTCGCAACAATGAAGTACCAGCAAGGCTCCTCCTTCAAGCCATAGGGTCGATGGCAGCTTCTATCACTCTAGTTCCTCTAGCAAGATATCACATACAAATCTTTTAGTGGATTCTATCATCTCAGTGGTCCATGTTAGATCAATCAATGTCTCATTTGATCACAATTACCAACCAATGCAAGGAGGACCTGAAGTGGTGGCTTCACTCCAACGAAATCTTGATGGGTCATCTTTTTGTTCCCTCTGAACCCCAAGCCACAGTGACCATGGACACATTCCAGATGGGGGTGGAGGGAATTATTTGGGAAAGACAGTCCAAGGCACTTGGTCCCATTTGGAGGCCAATTTGCATATCAGTGTTCTAGAGATGAGGTCAGTGCTGTTAGCGTTGCAAGCATTCCACCCAACCCTTCCCTTAGGAATGATTGCAGTCCAAACAACCAACATGGCAGTAGTCTGGTACATCAACAAACAAGGGGGAACTGGGGAACCAGGTCCTATCCCCTCTGTTGAGAAGCTGTCAGAGTTTGGCAATGGGTGATTTCATCCAACCACTTTCTCATTGCAAAGCACATAACGGGGTGATCCAACGTGATTCCGGACAGATTGAGCAGATGTATTCTAATGCCTTATGAGTAGTCTGTCAATCTGTCTGTGGCAGAAAAGATATTTTGCTAATGGGGCCAGCCTTGCTGCAACCTATTTGCATCCCCTCTAAATAACAAGTACAGCAGCTACTTCACTCTAATCCCCACTCTGCTAGTCACCGAGAGTTGCTGTTCTGCACGATTGGCCTCCCAGTCTACTCTGTGCATTTCCCCGATTCCCCTTATATCCCACTTCCTAAAGAAAGCCATCAGGACGAAGAACAGTAATATCCTCATTGCCCCATTCTGGCTTGACAGGTCTGGTTTCCCTTTCTTAGCCTCACCTAATTCAAAAACCTTGGAGTCTGGATTCAGCTCCAGATCTACTATCCCATCCAGATGGATTGGTTCATCTGAATCTTCAGAATCTGAAGCTGACAACATGGCTTCTCCAATTCCCATGATTGCCAGGCATTCCTCTTTCAATTCACTAGTCCAAAGAATTCTTCTGGGATATCAAAAACGTTTGACAAAAAAGTTATACCTTTGCAAATGGCATAAATTTTCCATGTTGATTCGAAAACCTTGGAGTCTGGATTCAGCTCCAGATCTACTATCCCATCCAGATGGATTGGTTCATCTGAATCTTCAGAATCTGAAGCTCACAACATGGCTTCTCCAATTCCCATGATTGCCAGGCATTCCACTCTCAATTCATCAGTCCAAAGAATTCTTCTGGGATGTCAAAAACCTTTGACAAAAAAGTTATACCTTTGCAAATGGCATAAATTTTCCATGTTGATATCTAAGACTAAAGCTGATCCATATTCAGCTCCAGTCAATAAAGTACTAGAGTTCTTGACATTGCTCTGGCACATCCCTAATGTCCCATAAGCTTTGCAAAGCCTTTCTGAAAGGATCTGTGATGTTCAGATCTCCATATAAGGAACCATCTGCCCCTTGGGACTTGAATTCAGTTCTCCAATCCCTAGTTTATTCCGCCTTTGAACCTTCGGACAAATACGATCTAAAGTCCCTATCATGGAAAACCTTATTTCTTGTAGCCATTACCTCTGCTAGGAGAATATCAGAGATTAAACTTTATCTCATAAGCCTCCTTATCTAATTGTTCATAAAGACGGGGTTTCATTGAGCACTAACCCTTCCTTTCTGTCTAAGATAGTATCCTAAACCAACCTTAACCAAACCATTCAACTCTCAGTCTTCTTTCCCAATTTTTCTAACAAACAAATAAACAAAAAACACTAACCAATGAAGACTGCAGTGTTAAAACAATAACTGAAGATTAAACACAATCACTGCAATACTACCATGAAGAGACAGTAGAATGCATGTTTAGTAGATAAAATCAAAATAAAACCAGCACAATTTAATGAAGAAACAGATAAAATCCTTCAAACAACAGGGTGTAAATCCTCACAACCAAACAGGATGAACGCTTTTGGTTATGCATTTACAGATCTGCATTCATCAATTTTTCTAACGGTAATATTGCCTTTTTTATTGGATGTACACAGACAACTTCATTTTTACCTGCACAGGACAAAATAATTCAGAAAATCAGATCAATTGTTTGTTTCCTTTTCTTCAGTGGCAAGAGGGAAACTAGTTTTCCAAAGTTAGTCTAGCTAAGTGGCTAAAAGACTGTATTACCTTCATTTATGACAAGAGGAATTTACTGCTACAAAGGCCTGTGAAGGTGCATTCCACCAGAGTAGTAGCCTCATCAACAGTCTTTAATTAGAAGGTTTCCTTAGGAATATTTGTGCAGAGGCTACATGGTCTTCTCCACATCCCTTTATTACTCATTACAAATTGGATCTGGTCTCTAGGGGATGGGCATCCTTTGGTCAATGGTCCTCAGGAATATTCTTCCGTGAGACCTCCCAAGAATCGGGTAACTGGGGATTCTGTCCCACTGTCAAGGACTATGTGAAGACTGACAACGTCAGATAAAGAAGTTATGTCT
Source organism: Protopterus annectens (assembly GCF_019279795.1). Taxonomy (NCBI): domain Eukaryota; kingdom Metazoa; phylum Chordata; order Ceratodontiformes; family Protopteridae; genus Protopterus; species Protopterus annectens. Next base: position 466,086,796 of record NC_056750.1, read on the forward strand.
TACCATAACGTTCCATCTGTGTTGTCGATCTTCATGTATCCTTGACATACCCATCCTCCTTCCCCCATCCTCAAGTTTTTTATGGTGGATCGGATCCCTCTGTGACATGGGTCCTTATTTCCAGATTCAGATGAGGTCTCTCTCTCTCTCTCTGTTTATTGTCTGTCATTGTTTAATGCAAGCTTGATCTGAGGTAATTTGGTGAGGAGCATCATGGGTAAAGCTGAGCTCGAGGGGTTTTGGAAGTCGCAAGCTGGAATAATGGCCGAGTTGGTTCCCAGGTTTGGAACCGAACCCACTGTCAAAAATATATGAAGATCAACAACACAGATGGAATGTTATGGTAAGACATAACTTCTTTTTTGCTAGCTTTAACCTCTGTGAGGAGGGTTTTTGAGATTCAAGCTTTGATGGCTTCTCCACCTTTTCTTGTTTTTCACAAGGATAGGGTATCTTTACGTACTAATCCCTCCTATATGCCCAAGGTGGTGAATGAGTTGTCTCTTAATCAGTTTATTCAATTGCCCACTTTCTTCCCTTCTCCTCAATACTCCAGTGAGAGTATTTGACACACCCTGTATGTGCATAGACAACTCAGATTTTATTTGGATAAGACTAAGGCTATCAGGAAATATGATCAGCTATTTGTTTATTTTCATCCTAAGGCTTGGGTTTGCCTGTCTCTAAACAGACAATTTCTTCTTTGATTTCTAAGGCAATTTTGTTTTTTTATGACTTTCATGGTAAGAATCTTCCTGTTCTTTTTAAGGCTCACTTCACTAGGTCTTTGGCATCCTCAGGTGCATTCTTTAAAGGCTTGGATATTAACACCATTTTAGCGGCTGCTACTTAGTCTTCTGTTCATACTTTCACCAAACATTACAAGTTGGATAGCTGTTCTAGACCTAGGGCAGGGTTTGCTAGAGCCATTCTCCATGGCTTTGTATAAAGCTCCTCTGTGCCTTCCTCCTCCCAGAGTTCTTACTAAGCTGTGCTCTTCTCCCATATGTAAAGAATACTGCAAAGTTGAATAGAAGGACATAGAATAGTGTAAAATCTTACTTTAACCATATATGTCCATCTCTTCTATGTTGTAGTATTCTATCCCTCGCTCCTTCCCCCTATACCTTGCTTTTTTCGTGGATGGCAGATTATTGTCCTTTGCACTGGTGTTCCTGCTGGGGAATTTTATTTCTGAGGATGTAACTGGGGCATTTCAGTTCAGAGGATTGTATGTGCGGACCTGTTTTAAAGTTAATGCTGCCAGCACATACATGCAAAGTCCCACTTACCTTCAGTAGCTAAAAGCTGTTGTATGCTGGCCAGAAGTTGGGTTGCTTAGGCGGAGGACTTCCCATATGTAAAGAATACTTCAACATAGAAGAGAAGGACATCTATGGTTATGGTAAGATTTTAAAGCTGCGGTGGTGCAGTAGCCGCGGTGGTGCAAGAGGTTCTCCCATTTGATTCTCGGCTGGAGCGCCTTCTGTGTGGAGTCTGCATATCCTCCCCGCGGTCGACTGGCGTTCGAAAGACATACGTGAATTGGCGTGCCTTTGTTCAAGGTTGGGCATCGGGCTGACACCTCAGCACCATAAAAATTTACTGCCAATCATTAGCGGACGAGAGTTCCACTCTGGCGACCCCTAACCAGGAAAAGCCAGAAGAAGAAGATTCTTTCTTTCTGCTACTCTTTCACATGTTTGCTGCAAGCAGGGGTTATAGAGCCAGTTCCCGCACCACAAAGAGGAAAATTATTTTATACCAGAAAGTTTTGGTCCTCAAAAAGATGCTGTATTGGAGATCAGTGTTAGATTTTATGTACCTAAATACCTTTCTGAAAGTAGTACCCAAATTCAAGTACTCACCCTGCAGATGGTCCTACCTTTTCTTGTGCACCACTGTTTCATGGTGATTGTACATCTGAAGTATGCTTATCATCACATTCCAATTCCTCCCAACTTCTAGTTGAACCTGCAAAAGTCCTGTCTGACCTTGTCACAAAGAATTATATTCCTGACTTCTGAAGACATCTGTATACTGATCAGCAGCTTAATATCAGCTCCCTCAGTGTGAAAAAAGAAACTGATGAGAGCCAGTAATTCTTTCAGTTTTAGTAAAATTCAATTACTGGCTAGTACACTGCCTAGATGCCAACAAAGAAGAAACATAGAGAGCCTGAAGAAAAAAAAAAAAAAAAAACAACTAGAAAAGGTGATGAGAAGACACTGACAGGGAAGAATCCTGCAGCTGTTCAGCAAAAAGCAATGCAAGCTCCAACTTTGTTACAAGAGATGGCTTCCAGTAATTTTGAGGAAAAAATAACTCAAATGTGCTTAGAACTGATTGCAATAAATGAAACATTGAAGGAGCATATTAACTCAAATAACAAAGCGCTAGAAAAAATAGAAGACGCTTTAAACAGCTATTCAGATGAACTGATAAAGAACTGCAAAAATCAGAGGAAGAAATGAAGAAAAAGCTGGCTGAGTATGAGAGTGCTAAAGAAGAGCTTTTTCAAAAAATGGTCAACTTAGAGGCAATGCATGCCGAGAAAACCTAAGATTTTCTTCCGTACCAGAGAAACTGGAAGGAACAGATTGTATTAGTTTTATGAAAACGCAAATAAGTAATCGGACTGGTACTACACAGCAGGATATCTTAATTGAAGGGTCATATCCTATGTATGCTGCAAACCAGGACATAAAACATCCAAGACCTGTATTAGTAAAGATGCAATCATACCAGCAGAAAGAGTTCTTCTGTGGCAGAAGGGCAAAGTATTAACAATTTGAAAATGGTGCTTATGGAAAATGATTATTCACTGTATACAAGGCAGATTGAAGGAAGTGTATCCCAGCAATCAGGGAATGTGAAGAGGCAGGTGTGAGATTCAAGCTGCTGTCTTCAGAATTTTTTTTCCGGGAGGATCAAAGTCATTTTTGATGTAGAACAAGCTAAGGAGGAAATATAAAACTTTGCCCAACACAAAGTGAGCCATTAAACAGAAGGGGACTCTGCTTCTCATTCTTTTGATAATAAATCTCATTGAGAGACTTTGCCAGTGAAACATTTTCCTATGTTCCAAAGGACAATGGTTGAGAGACAGTAAAAAAGCACAAGAGTTGACTGTAAGAATAGGGGGTACCTTGGACTTGAACCAGAGTCTGGGGTTAGTAGGTTGAGACAAACAGGAAGAAGATTGGCAACACTGAAATTAATGAATAAATATGAGATTATAAAGCATCAGTCACATCTGTGAAATATGGCTTTACAAGAAAAAAATTGGAGTAAGATTGGACGTTTGTTGACTTTGCTAAATTTGTGAGGGGGGCTGTAATGCATACACACCACTTCATGTTATGAATGTTTGGAAGGACACTAAAAGGAAAATGAAAAGTAATTGTAAGTAAAACAATTTTATTCTTAACAGCATTTGTATAAAACATTTCATGATATAAATTTCATGTTATATAATAAAGCATTTTCAGTAATTATTGTATGTGATAAAGATGCTAAAGTAAACAAGTATTTTTCTTTTAAAAAGATAAAGAACGGCTAATAACCAACTTGGTAAATGCTTCGTTACCCAACTAAAGAAAGATATAAAAATAAGGCTGTGGGCGAAGCAACCAGGCAAAGTCTCGATGTGATAGTGTTTAATCTCGCCGTTTGTTCTTACACATGGGTTCGGAGCCGATCCTCGGCTCCGTGTCGGCCACTTGCAAGCTCTGCATCGAGAAGAAGCTCGAGACAATCTAATACCCACAACCCCCCTCTGCCTTTACCTCAGATCTAGTTTGCCGCTGCTGCGTTCGCATCGCTGGGAGCTAGCTCGAGCATCTTGAGATAAGATATAACTTTATTTTTGTTATTTTAGAGAAAATTTGTTCTAATAGTACCTTTTGGTATACTTAGTGTATGTGTGTGTGAGTAGGTAGAATTTCTTGGTACCGTTAAGTTTATTTAACTGGTTAGAGTTTTTCGGGGCCTACCAACCCTTCTTAAATTTGACAACCGGACTGACATTTACATCGGATTTGACCTTTTTCTACCGGATTTGACTCTTATACTGGACTTGACTTTTATCTTTCCTGTAAAATGTCTGAGAAAATTAAATCAGGCTTTAAGCGTTGTCAGTGTGGCCAAAAAATGTCAGTTACTGACAACCGTAGTTCCTGTGTCTACTGCCTTGGCCCTCTCCACTTACAAGAGGACTGTTCAATTTGTCACTCTTTTAGTGGGAGGGTCATGACAGATAGGCGCAGGAAACTCATGGACAGAGGGTTATTAAAACCTTCCTTTCAGGAGGCTCTGGATGCTTCAGACCAGGCATCAAAATCCTCTAAGGAATCAAGACGCCGGAGCCCAAGTCATCGGCTCTGAGCTCTTCGAGTAAAGTTAGATCACCGGTTCCACAGACTTGGGGCCGAGTGTTCAACTGGTGTCGGTTCCTGAGCCTCGAGTCTTGAACCGTGATGGAGCTCCCTCCATCGACTTTATTGAGGTCGGCTCCGTCTTCGGTTCCTTCAACCCGCTCTTCTTCCAAGCTCTCCGATGTCGATGTGGATCGTGTGGTGCAGAAGTTATTGGAGCATTCGGCCCTGTCCAAACTTATTTCAGTTTCCACCCAGTTGGTGTCGAAACTTGAAGGCCTCCCATTGTCTCCATCCATTCCTCCTCCGAGACCTGTCCAGTCTTTGGAGCCGGAAGAGGTTGATCTTCTGATTGTGGAGCCCTCGGTCCAGAACCGTCTTTCTTGGTCTGTTCCTCTCACCTCGACTCCGCCGGACCCGTACCGGAGTCTCGAGCCGACGATCTGTCCTTGGTTCCGTCGAGTCGAACCGACGCTTCGGTTCCGACTCTTCCCTCGGGCCTCGGCGGATCGATTCGGCCCGTCCTCGGGTCGATGCCTTCGTGCCTGTTTCGGGATTCTTCCCATTTCTTCGAACCGAGATTCTTCGACTCGGGACCCGGGCTTTCGGATCTAATGAGGAAGGTGTTGTCTACTCAGACAACCACATCAGTGGAAGCAACCTCTCCTCCCCATAAAGGGCCGTTATCCTCCTCTGCACCCACGGCCACATCCAAGCGCCGAGCACCGGTGTCTCAGCCACCCCTGGAGGGTGCCCCTCTTCCTCGGAGGCTTCTTCGGATGCTCCCCAAGAAGTCCCTAGGAAAAGATTGTGTAAGAGGAGACACTTGGATTCTCCACAAGAATCCTTGACATCCGATACTGACTTAGATGAGTCAGAAGGGTCCCCTAAGTCACCTTCAGAAGATGTCTCTTTTTCGGACATATTGGAGATCCTGAAACAGAGAGGTGACTGGCAGTCCCTCCCCCCTTCTGAGGATGAGTCAGTCTTGCTGAAGGCATTCGGTGCTCGCCCTTCTTCCTCCTGGGTCACTCCGCCCTTCGATGAATTAATGGAACTTATTGCTCGAAGGGCGTGGGAGGCTCCTGACACAGTGGAACCAGTCCCAATAAACCCAATAAATATATCACTGCTCCCCAGGACAAGACTTACTTAACAAAAGGAGTTCCAGTGGACGCTATGGTGGCAGCGGCCACGAAAAAGGAGATGTCGGAATCTTTCATCTGTCCATCCCCCTAATAAAGATTCTAGGACGATGGACAGGTATGGGAAGCTTATTTTTAGTTCAGCTGCTTTTTCCATGCGATCCCTGAACTATTTGACCCACTTTACACGGCTACAGAGGGATCTAGTCAAAGAGTTGGGAGATACCTCCAGGGTACTACGGATGCTGCTGTCTCAGAGAAAGTGACGCGCAACTTAATACCCTTACATCCATTGTGAACTTGTCCATGAGGCTGATCTCTTACGCAGCCGAAGGTTCGAGTAGGGCAGCAGCTTCAGCGATTGCTCTTCAGACAATCCTGGATGCGCTTATGTTCATTTGCGGAAGCCTTCAAGTCTTCCTTTACTAACGCCCCATTTGACGGTGCCACTCTCTTTGGCCCCAAAGTAAAGGAGACCCTTACCCGTGTGAGCAGGAGGGAAAGACTCTGTCTGCTGTCGGAGTCCGCTTTTTCCACCCCAACCAGACCGCACCCCAAAGGGCAACGTGGTGGAAAATGTGGTTTCAAAACCCCAAGGATCTTTCCCAGGCACACAGGGTGATGCCCCTCTAGAGGCAGAGGAGGGGCAGAGGTGGAAGACGCCGCCTGGCGGCAGAGGGGTCCGCAGAATCAAGGTGACAGGGATACACTCCTGGTAAACCTTTCCAGCACTCCTGAGAGGAGGCCCGACTGTCCTGCTCTGGAGGCAGTCGGGTCGCTAGCTTTATACCCTCAGGCCTGGCAAAGTATAACTACAGACAAGTGGGTAAAAAGCGTGGTTACCAGAGGTTACAATATACCTTTTCTATCCCATCCCATTCCAAAGAAAAGACTCCCAGATGTACCGCCCCATCTGTAGAGCCAGCAGCTATAGAAATTTCAAAGCTGCTAGAAAAAGAGTCATCCAACCAGTCCCAGCGGACCAGAAAGGATTCGGACTTACTCAAGGTTCTTTTAGTTCCAAAGAAAACAGGGGACTGGAGGCCCATTCTGGACCTAAGCGATCTCAATACCTTCGTCAAGAAAGAAAAGTTCCGAATGGTCACGCTTCAATCGATCCTTCCATTCCTACAGAAGGACGACTGGATGTGCTCAATAGATCTGAAGGATGCATACTACCACATCAAAATGGCCAGGGCATCCAGAGATCATTTGCGCCCGGCTGGGTGCCAGTCACTTTCAATTTCGAGCCCTGCCCTTTGGTCTGACCTCAGCCCCAGGGTCTTCACCAAATGCATGGCAGTGGTAGCGCCTCACTTGAGACGCCAAGGATTCCAGGTGTTTCCGTATCTGGACGACTGGCTCCTTTCTGCCACCACCCAGCCAACTTGTACAGGCCAGAGACTATACTCTTCAACTGTGTATTCACCTAGGAATATCCGTAAACTTCGGAAAATCCTTACTACAGCCATCACAGAGTATCTTATTCATAGGAGCGGAATTAAATACACATCAGTTAATTCTAAGACTTCCTCCAGAAAGGATACTTTCACTTCAGACTCACATACGCCTTCTTCTCTTGTCCAGGAAATCCCCAGCAAAACTGGTACTGAAGGTTTTGGGACTCATGTCAGCTTCTCTTATTGCAATACCCTTGGGAAGGCTGCACATGAGAGTCCTACAATGGCTACTGTTTGCACAATGGACACTTCAACAACTACCTCTAACACACGAGATTCTTATAACGAACTCATGCAAAATACACCTAAACTGGTGGCTTCAAACGCAACCTTTCCAAGGGGAGACCATTTGTGCTACCCACTACAGTTACGGTGACCACGGACGCTTCCCTGATAGGGTGGGGGCATCTTTCAGGGACAGACAGTCCAAGGCTTAATGGACCAATTTAGAGTACAATCTGCACATCAATGTTCTAGAGTTGAGGGCAGTGTTTCTAGCGCTGCAACACTTTGCTCCCCTTCTTCCTCTGGGAACTATTGCAGTTCAGACGGACAACATGTCGGTAGTCTGGTACATAAACAAGCAAGGGGGAACCAAATCCTATCAGCTATGCAGAGAGGCCATGAGAATCTGGCAATGGGCGGAGTCCACGGTCGCTTTCTAATAGCAACGCGACATCCCGGGTCATCCAACGCCATAGCCGACAGGCTGAGCAGAGCAATTCTGTTACCGCACGAGTGGTCCCTAAAACAGTCAGTTGCGAAAAGATTTTTCGTGACGGGGCCAGCCTTCCTGCGATCTGTTTATGCCTCCAATGAACGCCAAATGCAGGAGCTACTTTGCCCTATTACCCTCCAGGGGAAGTCCCCAGGACGCACTGATTCACGATTGGCCCCCGACTCCTGCACGCATTTCCTCCATTCCCCTGATATCAAAGTTTCTCCAGAAAGCCAGAAACCTACACAGGACAATAATCCTCATTGCCCCATTCTGGCCTCACAAATTTGCTTCCCTTCCTGATGACACACTGCATTCGGGGACCCTGGATCCTGGACCCAGAGCCAGATCTATTGACTCACTCGCCAGGGGCTCCCCATCCCACGCCTTGTCCCTCCATCTAGCAGCTTGGCTGCTCCAGTTCCCAACTTAGCCAGGTCTGATCTTCTTTCGCCTGCAGTTCAGAATATATTAGTGGTTTTCTCATAAAGCTTCCACTACTAAAACATATTCTAGTAAATGGAAGTTTATTTGTATTCTGGGCTTAATACACAGCAACTGGATCCTTTTATAGCTCCTTTGAATAAAATATTAGAGTTTTAACAGACTTGTTCCATCAGGGTGCTTCTCCTGCCACATTAAGAGTTCAATTGGCTGCCATTTCTAATTTCCATGTGGAAGAATGTGGGGCTCCTGTTATGGCCCACAGACTTTGTAAAGCCTTTTTAAAAGGGCCTTTCATATTAGACCACCAATTAGATCTCCTACGCCACCTTGGAGTCTAAACTTATTGTTATCTAAGTTAATGTTGCCCCTTTGAACCAGCCTCCTCTTGCCCATTGAAATTTTTGTCTTGGAAGACTCTCTTTTGGTAGCCATTACATCCGCTAGGCTTAGTATCTGAACTTCAAGCTCTCTCCATCAAGCATCCTTATTTGATCTTTCACTCTGACAGAGTTTCTCTTCAAACTAATTCATCCTTCCTTCCTAAAGTTTGTTCTATTAATAATATTAATCAGTCCATTGAATTACCCACTTTCTTCAAGAATCACTCCAACAAAATGGAGTATATGTTGCACAAATTAGATGTTCACAGACAGCTAAGGTTTTACTTGGATAGAACAAAAGATCACAGAAAACTGATCAACTTTTTGTGGCCTTTGCTGATAACAGGAAAGGAAGCGTTACGAAAACAACTCTTTGTAAGTGGTTAACGGATTGTATAATCTATGTCTATGATTCTTCAAATCAAACTCTTTTGCACAAACCCAAAGGACATTCCACAAGGTCAGTGTCTACATCCCTGGCTCATGCAACCCGCCTACCACTAGACGCTATTTCAGCGGCTGCTACTTGGTCTAAGCCACATACATTAATTTCTCATTATAAGGTAGACAAGGTTTCTAGGGACAGGGCAACCTTTGGTTCCACTGTGCTCAAGAACGCCCTTCCGTGAGTTCCTCAGGAACAAGGAGCTAGACGCTACCCATGTGTAAGAACAAACGGCAGATTGAACACTATCACATATAGAAGTTATGTCCTTACCATAACGCTCCATGTGGAGTGTTCATCTCGCCTTTGTTCTTACATTCCCACCCTCCCACCCTTAGGAAGAACGCTCAGTTTGGTGCCTGGCCTGGGGCATTCTACTTCTGCATTGCAGTTGTTGTATATATAGTTGATATGTATATATATGTATATATGTGTATATATATATATATATAGACCCTTAGTTCTGTGCATATGTGATGTAAGCATGAGTGTGCTCTTTCTGACTACTGGTTTGCTTGCAAACTAGATCTGAGGTAAAGGCAGAGGGGGATTGTGGGTATTAGATTGTCTCGAGCTTCTTCTCGATGCAGAGCTTGCAGCGGTTTACACGGAGCCGAGGATCGGCTCCGAACCCATGTGTAAGAACAAAGGCGAGATGAACACTCCACATGGAACGTTATGGTAAGGACATAACTTCTATTTATAAGTAAAAACAAATAGAATTTATTGTTGCACAACTAATAAGCGCTTTCGCTAAAAAGCTTCTTCAGATCAAAAACAGTTTTTACACTAATGTATTTCCTTTATATATAGGAATTCAAATAACACTCAACCAATCACAATCATTATGTCACTTTGTTCTTAAAGATATATTGCTATAAATAAGCTTCCTAGTTATTTTCAACATATTTATATCATAATCAAAGTGTTGTTATTACTTATTATATATAGCTATACCTTATGTAGAACAAAATAAATCATCTTCAACTTTCACATCTATAAATACATACTTGTAAAAATATGTACTTATAAAATATATATGACCATATATTCATATATTGTGTTATAAAATCCATGCTTTCATATGAAATATATCATTTAAAATATATATATAAAATGGCTAAAATAATTCAGTAGCTATTGTTTGCCTATTTTCACAGGCATACATATGAGTATATTGAACTAAATACATACTATTACTATCTTCATTTTGCTTTGTGCTATAAGTCTTCTTGAAACATTATATACATAGAATACATATATATAAAGTAAGTGCTTTTATACTGGATAACCAATTCAGACGTGCCATGTCCTTATTGGATAATAGACTTCACTAGGTCTTTGGCATCCTCAGGTGCATTCTTTAAAGGCTTGGATATTAACACCATTTTAGCGGCTGCCACTTAGTCTTCTGTTCATACTTTCACCAAACATTACAAGTTGGATAGCTGTTCTAGACCTAGGGCAGGGTTTGCTAGAGCCATTCTCCATGGCTTTGTATAAAGCTCCTCTGTGCCTTCCTCCTCCCAGAGTTCTTACTAAGCTGTGCTCTTCTCCCATATGTAAAGAATACTGCAAAGTTGAATAGAAGGACATAGAATAGTGTAAAATCTTACTTTAACATATGTCCATCTCTTCTATGTTGTAGTATTCTATCCCTCGCTCCTTCCCCCTATACCTTGCTTTTTTCATGGATGGCAGATTATTGTCCTTTGCACTGGTGTTCCTGCTGGGGAATTTTATTTCTGAGGATGTAACTGGGGCATTTCAGTTCAGAGAGGATTGTATGTGCGGACCTGTTTTTAAAGTTAATGCTGCCACACATACATGCAAAGTCCACTTACCTTCAGTAGCTAAAAGCTGTTGTATGCGGCCAGAAGTTGGGTTGCTTGGAGGAGGACTTCCCATATGTAAAGAATACTTCAACATAGAAGAGAAGGACATCTATGGTTATGGTAAGATTTTAAAGCTCTTGGTGGTGCAGTAGCATGTAATGGTGCAAGAGGTTCTCCCATTTGATTCTCGGCTGGGCGCCTTCTGTGTGGAGTCTGCATATCCTCCCAGCGGTGGAAGCTGGCGTTCGAAGACATACGTGAATTGGCGTGCCTTTGTTCAGGTTGGGCATCGGGCTGACACCTCAGCACCATAAAATTTACTGCCAATCATTAGCGGACTGAGAGTTCCACTCTGGCGACCCTAACCAGGAAAAGCCAGAAGAAGAAGATTCTTTCTTTCTGCTACTCTTTCACATGTTTGCTGCAAGCAGGGTTATAGAGCCAGTTCCCGCACCACAAAGAGGAAAATTATTTTATACCAGAAAGTTTTGGTCCTCAAAAAGATGCTGTATTGGAGATCAGTGTTAGATTTTATGTACCTAAATACCTTTCTGAAAGTAGTACTAAATTCAAGTACTCACCCTGCAGATGGTCCTACCTTTTCTTGTGCACCACTGTTTCATGGTGATTGTACATCTGAAGTATGCTTATCATCACATTCAATTCCTCCCAACTACTAGTTGAACCTGCAAAAGTCCTGTCTGACCTTGTCACAAAGAATTATATTCCTGACTTCTGAAGACACCTGTATACTGATCAGCAGCTTAATATCAGCTCCTCAGTGTGAAAAAAAGAAACTGATGAGAGCCAGTAATTCTTTCAGTTTTAGTAAAATTCAATTACTGGCTAGTACACCTAGATGCCAACAAAGAAGAAACATAGAGCCTGAAGAAAAAAAAAAAAAACAACTAGAAAAGGTGATGAGAAGACACTGACAGGGAAGAATCCTGCAGCTGTTCAGCAAAAGCAATGCAAGCTCCAACTTTGTTACAAGAGATGGCGTCCAGTAATTTTGAGGAAAAATAACTCAAATGTGCTTAGAACTGATTGCAATAAATGAAACATTGAAGGAGCATATTAACTCAAATAACAAAGCTAGAAAAATAGAAGATGCTTTAAACAGCTATTCAGATGAACTGATAAAGAACTGCAAAAATCAGAGGAAGAAATGAAGAAAAAGCTGGCTGAGTATAGAGTGCTAAAGAAGAGCTTTTTCAAAATGGTCAACTTAGAGGCAATGCATGCCGAGAAAACCTAAGATTTTCTTCCGTACCAGAGAAACTGGAAGGAACAGATTGTATTAGTTTTATGAAAGCAAATAAGTAATCGGACTGGTACTACACAGCAGGATATCTTAATTGAAGGGTCATATCCTATGTATGCTGCAAACCAGGACATAAAACATCCAAGACCTGTATTAGTAAAGATGCAATCATACCAGCAGAAAGAGTTCTTCTGTGGCAGAAGGGCAAAGTATTAACAATTTGAAAATGGTGCTTATGGAAAATGATTATTCACTGTATACAAGGCAGATTGAAGGAAGTGTATCCCAGCAATCAGGGAATGTGAAGAGGCAGGTGTGAGATTCAAGCTGCTGTCTTCAGAATTTTTTTTCCGGGAGGATCAAAGTCATTTTTGATGTAGAACAAGCTAAGGAGGAAATATAAAACTTTGCCCAACACAAAGTGAGCCATTAAACAGAAGGGGACTCTGCTTCTCATTCTTTTGATAATAAATCCCATTGAGAGACTTTGCCAGTGAAACATTTTCCTATGTTCCAAAGGACAATGGTTGAGAGACAGAAAAAAAGCACAAGAGTTGACTGTAAGAATAGGGGGTACCTTGGACTTGAACCAGAGTCTGGGGTTAGTAGGTTGAGACAAACAGGAAGAAGATTGGCAACACTGAAATTAATGAATAAATATGAGATTATAAAGCATCAGTCACATCTGTGAAATATGGCTTTACAAGAAAAAAATTTGAGTAAGATTGGACGTTTGTTGACTTTGCTAAATTTGTGTGGGGGGCTGTAATGCATACACACCACTTCATGTTATGAATGTTTGGAAGGACACTAAAAGGAAAATGAAAAGTAATTGTAAGTAAAACAATTTTATTCTTAACAGCATTTGTATAAAACATTTCATGATATCAATTTCATGTTATATAATAAAGCATTTTCAGTAATTATTGTATGTGATAAAGATGCTAAAGTAAACAAGTATTTTTCTTTTAAAAAGATAAAGAACAGCTAATAACCAACTTGGTAAATGCTTCGATACCCAACTAAAGAAAGATATAAAAATAAGGCTGTGGGCGAAGCAACCAGGCAAAGTCTCGTTATAAGTAAAAACAAATAGAATTTATTGTTGCACAACTAATAAGCGCTTTCGCTAAAAAGCTTCTTCAGATCAAAAACAGTTTTTACACTAATGTATTTCCTTTATATATAGGAATTCAAATAACACTCAACCAATCACAATCATTATGTCACTTTGTTCTTAAAGATATATTGCTATAAATAAGCTTCCTAGTTATTTTCAACATATTTATATCATAATCAAAGTGTTGTTATTACTTATTATATATAGCTATACCTTATGTAGAACAAAATAAATCATCTTCAACTTTCACATCTATAAATACATACTTGTAAAAATATGTACTTATAAAAATATATATGACCATATATTCATATATTGTGTTATAAAATCCATGCTTTCATATGAAATATATAATTTAAAATATATATATAAAATGGCTAAAATAATTCAGTAGCTATTGTTTGCCTATTTTCACAGGCATACATATGAGTATATTGAACTAAATACATACTATTACTATCTTCATTTTGCTTTGTGCTATAAGTCTTCTTGAAACATTATATACATAGAATACATATATATAAAGTAAGTGCTTTTATACTGGATAACCAATTCAGACGTGCTATGTCCTTATTGGATAATAGACTGGCTTTCATTTAATATTTCCTAGATATATTTTTAAAACCTTGATTAGAGGACAAGGATTGAGAATATCGAGGCTGAATAGATTAGATGTATGTTTTGATAAAGAAATGAAAGATCTAACAAGTAAACTATTACACAGAGGGTATACACAGGAAGTGATTTAAAGTAATTTAAAAGACATTTCTACCCTCCAAAAAGATATAGCAGCTCCATACTTTGGCCCAGTACTAGATACAAATAAACATTTAAATGAAGCATCTGACAAATTAACTATTACTAAGATTCCAATGTATTATACATCAGATAACAGTAAGTTAATTGAAATATTTAATAAGAACTGGCCTATTTTACAGGTGGACCCAAAAATTAAAAAGCTATTTGGTGAAAGACCATATTATATTTCTTATATAAGAACAGAAAAAAATTAAAGAGACTTCTGTGCTATCAACAAGATAGAAATTATGAAGAGGGAGAATGCTTTACCACCCCATGTGGTAATTGTAATTTCTGTCAATATATAGACATCTCTAAAATATTTTTGCATCCAGACCTACACAAAGAATTTACTATAAAGGCTAAAGCAACATGTAGGACCTGTAATCTAGTATACTTAGCCGAATGTCAAACTTGTCACTCCTTTTATGTAGGGAAGACTAATAGATAATTCAGAGATAAAATAAGAGAACATACATATCACATTTGAAAAGGCTCTGAACATAATGCATTAGCAAAACACGTTCTACGATCAGGAGACACTCACACCTTTACTTTTAGAGCATTAGAAGTCATTCCCACTAGTATACGACAAGGTGACATTAAGAATCACACAGAATACAGGGAAAATAATTGGATAATCATATTAAGAGCTGACAGAGGCAGTGGCCTAAATGAATGGGTCACCATTAAACCCCTGTTAAATAAACGTAGAAATATTAAATGAAAGCCAGTCTATTATCCAATAAGGACATGGCACATCTGAATTGGTTATCCTGTGTAAAAGCACTTACATTATATATATGTATTCTATGTATATAATGTTTCAAGAAGACTTATAGCACAAAGCAAAATGAATATAGTAATAGTATGTATTTAGTTCAATATACTCATATGTATGCCTGTGAAAATAGGCAAACAATAGCTACTGAATTATTTTAGCCATTTTATATATATTTTAAATGATATATTTCATATGAATGCATGGATTTTATAATACAATATATGAATATATGGTCATATATATTTTTATAAGTACATATTTTTACAAGTATGTATTTATAGATGTGAAAGTTGAAGATGATTTATTTTGTTCTGCATAAGTTATAGCTATATATACTAAGTAATAACAACACTTTGATTATGATATAAATATGTTGAAAATAACTAGGAAGCTTATTTATAGCAATATATCTTTAAGAACAAAGTGACATAATGATTGTGATTGGTTGAGTGTTATTTGAATTCCTATATATAAAGGAAATACATTAGTGTAAAGACTGTTTTTGATCTGAAGAAGCTTTTTAGCGAAAGCGCTTATCAGTTGTACAACAATAAATTCTATTTGTTTTTACTTATAATGAGACTTTGCCTGGTTGCTTCGCTCACAGACTTATTTTTAAGTATTTTTCTTTGTTATTTTAAGAAATGTAGATATTAGAATGTAAATGAAGGAAAGGTCAGCCAAAAGCACATTTAAGTTTATAGGCTGTAATCTTTGGCAGCTGTGGTGGAGGATAGGCTGTAAATGTGCACTGATTATAATATATGTAGAGTTGAGATGTTTTCCTTTACTTTTACATAGATGAATTTCTGTATTAATGCCCTTGGTTTAATATAGTAAGAAGTTTGTTTTGTGTGTGCAAGCAAGTGAGATTTAAAAATAAGAGACAACTATGAATGTAATGAGTAGTTTTCCTTTAGCAAATAAATGTGCAGTGTGAGTTGAGATGTCTGCTTCTGAGGTCAGCTTTACAATCTGTTTTTATGTTTCTGTGGAAACAAGCTAACTACAGGTGAAGGCAATAAATCTGAAGAGTTCTGGGCATTATTTGCTGAGAGAAAGGGCAAGCAGCCTAGTAAAACATAAAGTATGAAGTTATTGGAAGTGGATAAGAAATCTCATTCTTTCTGGTACCTAAATATTTAATGCATTTACTAGAACTGTGTATAACTGAGTTTTATTTATTAAAGATAGCCAGTGCACATTTTCTTAAGGCTAAAAATGAATATTTTTTGGAAAGCATATATATTTTCACATTTCTGAGGGGATTAAAGATATGACAAGAACAGACAGCCATTAGCGTAAGTAGGAACAAAGTCTGTAACATACACCTTAGCACAGATGACCTTAATTTTAGGTTAGGTAATGTTTGTGGGTGTGGCTGTCAGTGTGGGGCAATTGTTCCTATCAGGAGGATTAAACTTCACCATTTGAAGATGTACATTATTTTGTGTGTTTGTTTTAAGTTAATAGGTTACATGTGTGTTCTGGTGGGGGGGCGCTTTTTTGAGAATTTTCATTAAAACAAAAAGTCTTGTGAAGTGTAGCATAGGTTCAAATGCAGATGACAGGAAACAACCGTATAAAAGATCAACCTGCCAGACATTAGTGGGTACATGAAACACAAAAGCTGGAAATTGGCATTTAAAAAAGCCGTCATATGTAATATGTGAGAATAATAACTTCTTATCATAATGGTTACATTGTCTGTATTGTCTTGGAATGTGGATGGCTTCAAAGATATTGTCAGAAAGGTAAGAGCATTGAATTACATTAAGAAATGCAGAGTGGAAATATCAGTGCTACAAGAGACACATTTGGGAAGAAGTGAGCACGTGAATTTGATAAAGAAAGGATTTCAAGATGGATATTTAGCAGAATATCAGGGACAAAAGGAAAAGGGGAGTACTTATACTAATTGCTAGAGGAGCTTCACTAGTGATGGAAAAAGGGGGAAAGTGCTAATGGTAAATTTTAGGTAGTAAAGGGCTATTGGCAATGGCAAGGGAGGAGGATTACCCTGGCATGTATTTATATTCCACCTAAAACTGCTATTATGGAGCTTAAGAAATTTTTGGAAGAAATAATACGTTTTCAGCAGGGAATATTACTTATAGGTGAGGACTGGAATTTGATTTCCAACAATGAAGATGTATCTGCGGGACCTAGAAGGGGATAATTAACAAAGGAGGGTACATTTCTGAAGAAATGTATGAACACATTTGGTATGGAAGATGTGAATTTAGTAGTAGAAACTCGGAGAGAAATAACATACTCCCCAAGGTACATTAACTGGGCTAGATTATACAGAAATTATATTTCACAGGAACATGCGCATATAATTGAAAACTTTGACACACATCCAATAACTATTTCAGATCATGTGCCACTAATAACTAAGTTAACAATGCAGGATAATGAAGTAAAAATGAAATACTGGCACTTCTCAACCTACCTGTTAAAAACAGAGGAATTTATGGAATGTATAGTGGCAGTTATTTGAGAGTTATTAGGAAAGATAGACATTTCTTCATAAGTTATAGCTAGTGATTGGGATCAAATGAAAGTGGATTTTAAAAATACTGTAGAAAGAAAAGAAAATGAGTCATGGTTAAGAAATCACAAGAATTATTCAGAGGGCTGACAAAGGTTAAAATATTACAGAATAAAGGGAATGTCACAGAACAATAAGAGGCACAATTGCAGAGTCCTAAAGAGAAACTAAGGGAGTATCTGGATAATATGCATGAGTTTAGAAAGATTCCTATTAGACAACTTTTTTTTTTTTTTACTCCAGAGCACAAAATCTTTTAGCATAATTACTTATCATCGTCAGTGCCCTTTTCCCCATTTTTCTACATGGGGTCAGATTATTGTGTTAAGTGTCATCATCTCTCGATTCAATGCGACACTTGTACCTAACTGTTGAAGATTTTCTTTTGCACAGTCCATCCACCTCTTTGCTGGAAGTCCTTGTTTCTTCTTACCTTCTTCCTATCTGTTTCAAGTATTCTTCACCAGATTGTTTTCTGCTTTTCTGCACATATTTCCAAACCACCGTAATCTGTTCTCTTTGATCTTTTCTGCAATTGGAGCTACTTTGGCTTCTGCTCTTATGTCCTAATTTCTTTATCTGTCCCACAGAGTTCATCCTGCAACCTTTCTTAGGCACCTAATTTCCATCACCTCTAGCTTTCTCATCTGTTCTGCCTTTACTGCCCAGTTTTCTGTACCATACAGTAGGACTGGTCACACCACTGTCTTATACACCTTACTTTTCAGCTTCTTTGGCATTCTTCTGTCATAAACTACACCTGAGACTCTATGCCAGTTGGCTGCAGCCCCTCTGATTGTAGCTTTCACCTCTTCATTCACACTTCCCTTCTCCTCAACCACCCCTCCCAGATACTTGAAGCTATTTACCTGTTCCACTATCTTCCCATCTATCTTAGTTGTCAGCTTCTGATTCCATAGTTTGCTGCCATTACCACTGTCTTATCTGTGCTTAGTTTTATCCCATGTGCCTTCAATTATGCATTCTATTCCCCTATTCTTTGCTGACGTTCTTGGTCAGTCTGCCTGTAATGCCACATCATCTGCATACAGCAGCTTTGTTGATCTGTCCCCTCCAACCTGTTTGCTAATGTAATCCATCACCAGTATGAACAGCAGTGGGCTTAGAGCTGAACCCTGGTGCACACCCACTCCCACTGAGAACCCCTCTGTGAGGCTGAACACTGTTCATACTTGAGCCAGGAGGTCTTTGTACATAGCATGCACTAATTCTATCAATGATTCTGGGACTTAGAACCACAGCAGTACTGCCCAAACCTGCTTTCTTGGGACCATGTCATATGTTTTCTCCATGTCTAGTAATGCCCAGTTGGACTCTTTCCTCATCTCTAGCTTCTTCTCAACTACCTGTCTCACTGCGAACATTGGGTAAATTGTGCTACATCCTGATCTGAATCTGAACTGCTCATTTTCCATCTTACTTTGTCAGCCACTCTCTCCAGAACTTTCATGCAATGTGATAAGAGTCTGATGCCTCTGTACTGCCCAAAGTTGTGGATGTCCCCTTTGTTCTTGTACACTGGCATGAGGATGCTTATTCTCCAGTCATCTGGGACTACGTGTTTCTTTCCACACTGCTATGAGTACCCTCAGAAGCAATTTCTCCCCTATCTCACCTATCATGTTTATCATGTCTGCTGTGAACTCTTTTGACCCTTCTGCTTTCACTGAGTTCATTTTCCTTAGTGCTGTCCTTACTACATCTAGGGTGGGCTCCTCTTCTTCCCTCATCATAGGTTGTTTTGGGGGCAGTACAACTTCTGTGGGGTTTTCTTCATTCAGAAGCTGCTGGAAATACTCTTTCCATCTCCTTTTGATGTCCTATGGATTGGTGAGCAGGTTGTTGCTGGAATCCCGTATGAAGGGTGTCTGACTACCTTCTTTATCTTTCTGTCTTTACCTTGCAACTTGATATAGTTTCTTTGAGCCATCTGCTAAGTCACTTTTCAGAAGTTGGTAGAGTGGCTCTGATGCCCTATTCTTTGCTATTGCAACTCCTTTCTTAGCTTCTTTGTTAGCCAACCAGTATTCCTTCCTACCCTGATTAGACTTTTCTGTCTCCCACTTTTTTCTGCACTCCTTCTTTCTTTTGATGACATGCTGGACTTCTGCATTCCAACACCAGCTTTCCTTATGCACCTTATTTCCATATATAGCTTAGCCACATATCTGTTCTGTAGTACTCACACATGCTGTTTTGAAGTGCTGCCATTCTTCTTCAACTCCACTATTTCCTCCTTTTCTTAGGGTGCTAGATCCCTGAGTAATTCCTTGAACTGTTGCACTTTCTCTGCAGTCAATATCCTAATCTTCAGCCTGGTCTCTGTTGACCTTAGAGTCTTTTCTCACCACTGCTTGCAGCTGATTGCGTCAACCAGTGGTTTATGCTGTGGCCAACTGTTTCACTGGGGATGACTTTGCAATCTTTGATTCTACCCCAGTGTCCTTTCCTTACTAGGAGGAAGACCACCTGAGTTGCATGTTGGCCACTCTTGTATGTGATCTTGTGACTGTCTCTCTTTCTGAACCATGTTTTGGCTACTATCAAGCCATTTGCCGGACAGAAGTCTAGAATGGCCTCTCCTTCTTTATTCCTGTTGCCCCACCCATGTGGACCTAGGCAGTCCTCATATCTTGTTCTGTCTGTCACGATATGTGCATTCAAGTCACCTATTATCATCACCAATTCCTGTCATCCTTCTTTATATAGTAGGTCCTGCAACTACTGTCTGAATGCACTCTTTTCCTCACTGTCACAACCCTGCTGTTGGGTATAGGCTGAAATTAAGAATACTACCCCACCATTACACTGGAGTCTGATTTATATAAGTTTGTCACTAATTCTGATGATTTCCCTTACTGCCTTCTGAAGTCCCTCTCTCAACACAATTCAAACACCATTTCTAGCCTGCCCCCATCCTTAGTAGTGGACTGTGGATCCCAAGCCAAGTGGCTTCACTGCACTGCTCTTCCATCTTGTCTCTTGGATACATAGAATGTCCAGCCTCCTCTGTATCATCAAGTCATCCACTTCCAACCTGCATCCTGTCAGTGAACCTACATTAAGTTTAGCAATTCTCAGTTCATGTTTGGCAGGTTGATTGCTTTTACATCCAGCTTTTGCTCAACAGAGCTATCCCAGGTAACCCAGGCTAGGCAACTAGACCCCAGACAGCCAATAGCTTATTGACCCAGGATTGCTGGACTATTATGGCAGGCACACACTGGCCAATAAGGACACATGCACCCTTCTCACCGTTAGCATGGGTCTCTAGCATAGGTTGGGGTAGGCCTGGTCCTCAGCCCACTTAGCACCAGTAACTACCCATGCCCCTTTTGGCACCATTAATCAACATGACCAAATCACCTAGAGCCATATATTACTCCATTGAGTGGCTAGCCCTGCCATGGCACACAGTCTGTGATCTGTGTTCTCGTATTTTGCGGATACTGCACACCACAGTAGATGCCCAAAGCAGTTGGCTTGTACAACTCTTCCCCCTATATGGCACCATGTAGAGTCTGTGCTGGTGCCCACAGCTCCATTCAGTGGTGAGTTTAAGATGGAAGCACTCAGCATGTTTTTCGGAGGTGAGAGAAAACCCACAGATACACAAGGAGAACATGCAAAGTCCAAACAGGCATTAGTCGGTGGTCAGGATCGAACCTTGTACCTTGTGTATGGGAGGCAAAGACCTTTACCGTTATACCAACTGGTCTCTGGCAATAATTATTAATTATTATTAGTTATTATTAGCATAATTACTTAGGCAACAGAAAATAAAAAGGGTTGTTGCCAAACAAAGGGAGCCTATGACAAGAAAAATAACCAGATATCCTGTAGAGGTATTAGTAATATTTTGGGAATTTTATGACTTATTGTATGAACTGAATAATGTGGAAATCACGAAATAGCACAAATGGAAATATTTATAGATGACTTAAATATGCCAAGGTTAGAAGTAGATGAGGCTCAACAATTAAAAGTTAAGATTCGAGAAGAAGAGATAGAAACAGTGAATTATAACTGATCTGTAGGAAAATCTCCAAGAATAAGTAGTATTTATTTATTTTATTTATTTATTTTACATTTGTTTACCGGGATGGTCCGACTGAGCTTGTAGCCCATTTTCAGCAGAGGCCTGGGGAGAAAGGCTCCATAGTTAGTAATTGGTTATATAAACATGATAGAACATTGGAAGCTAAGTCTGGAATATACCAAGAGCAACAAAATGGTGTACGGAGTGGAAAAAATTAATTAAATATTAAATTAAATATTTTTATTTGATACTACCAAGTCTGGTTCTTGGCTACTTGGAGTGGTGGGTGATTCTGTTTTTTCTAAGTCTAGAATATACATATCACATGCTATACACACATTACAAGAAACAATTACAGTGATTAGATAGTAGTATAAAGCTAAATATCAAATATAACTCACACATTTCAAAATAACAGCAGGTACATACCTACATCAAATGTCATCTAGGACTTGTAAGTACAGAGCTGATATAGAATAAGTTTGTGACTGCATGTGAACTACTGTTGGGAGTGATAGAGGCAAGAAAGGGAGGTGGAAGGAGATTATCCAGGGGTAATACAGGTGCAGAGCCAGTTATTAAAGAGGTATTCTTTGAGTAGTAGTTTAAAGCTAATGCTGGAGAGGGTGGTGAATATATTTTGTGGAATACAGTTCCAGATTTTGGCAATGTGATTGGCAAATACAGCCTCACCGAAAGCGTTACTAGATTTGTTGCTTTTTAGTAGCAGTTTATTGGACGAGCGAAGTATACTGGTAGTGTGGACTAGGTTTTTTAGGGCTGAACGGGCGTCTGGTTGATAAATTACATTATGAGTAATTGTCAGTTGAGTAAGTGAAAGAAGCTGTGGTAGTTCTAGCCATTGCAGTTGTTTTAGGGCAGTGCAGTGGTGTGCTCTATTTGGGAGGTTGGCAGCAAAGCGAGCAATTTTGTGGTAGCAGGTTTCTAGCTTTGAGAGTTCTGATTTTCTTAGGTTAGTGAATGATTGCGGAGGTGTAGAGCAGTGTGGATAGAAGGTGGGTTCTAGCTAGGGTCAGTTTGGTGAGAGGTGTGAGGAATGTTCTGGACCTATATAGGCAGCCAAGTTTAATGTGTACCTTCTTGACAATAAGGGCTATGTGTTTGTCGTATCTTAAAGAGCTGTCTATTGTGATTCCTAGTAGTTTAGTGTTATCCACTGGTTCAATTTTGGTGCCATTGGAGGAGTGGATGTAGAGAGGGGAAGTGGGTTCTGAGGTTTTATTATGTTTAAATATCATAAGCTTTGTTTTGTTGGGGTTTAATATGAGTTGTTTCTCCTTGAGGTATAGTTCTAAGTCTGAGAAGGCTTGCTGGGTTATGAATTGTAGTTCTGGGTAGGAAGGAGCTGTGCAGATGACTGTGGAGTCATCTGCATATTGCACTATGGTAGCATGTGGGGTGGTGGTTTGAGTTTATTTGTAAAAATGGAGAAGAGGGGGGGGGGGTCGAGTATTGAGCCTTGTGGGACACCAACAGAAATAGGTAGTGGGGGGGATAAATTATCAGCCCACTTGACTGCTTGCTGTCGGTTAGACAGGTAGCTATGGAACCAAGTAAGTGCTGAGAAGGAAATATGCATGGATGTTAATTCTTGCAATATAATCTGGTGGGAAACTGTGTCAAAAGCTGTGGACATGTCTAGGAACATGGAGGAGACAAGGTTGTTTTTATTTTTATGTCTGTTGATGGTATCTGTGAAGGTTAGAAGGGCAGTGGTAGTGCTGTGTTTTGGCCTAAAGCCATGCTGAGCATTGGAGAAGTCATGCTGAGCATTGGCGAGCAGGTTGTTTTGTAGTAGGTGGGTCAGAAGTTGGGAATGTATGCATTTCTCCAAGATTTTGCTAAGGGGTGTGAGTATGGCAATGGGCCTATAGTTTATTTCTGTGGAAGGTCCTCCTTTATGCAGGGGAATGATGTGGGAGATTTTCCACATGACTGGTACGTATTGTTCAATGATGAAGCGATTGATGAGAATGGATATTGGGTAGGAAACGGAGTCAGCTCCAAGTTTTAGATATTCATTTGGGAGTTGATCGGCGGCAAGAGTAGTGGTTTTAAGCTTAAGAAGGAATTTGTTTTATGCAACTAGTCTGTATGGGTTGAAATGAGAAGGTGGGCAAATGAAGGTCGGTAATAGTGAGTATAGTATGAGGAGTGTTGCTGCTGCTATTTAGTAAGGTTTGGAGGAGTTGAAATGTGAATTGAATTGGGCTGCTATTGATGTGTTGTTATTTGGGATTGATGGTGAGGGGGTTGTGGTCTGGAGTTATTTAATTGCATGCCAGAATTTTTGAGGATTATTTTTATGTTTTTGTTGGCTTAGGGTACAGTATGATTTCTTATCATTGCGGGTTTGTTTTTTGGCTAGATTTCTTAGTTGGTGGTAGTTCTGTAAGGAGGGTAGGGTTTTAGTAGATTTGTAGTTTAACCATGCTCTGTCTCTTTGTTTCATTATTTTAATTGTATCCTTGGTTAGCCATGGAGTTGGGGTGCTCTTGCAATGGGTTTTCTCATAGGGGCAAGTGAGTTTAGGATATCTAAAAATTACTTATTGAAATATTCAACAGCTCTGTTGAGGGGAAGGTGCCTTAGGTGGGACCAGTTATGATGTTTGAGGAGGGAATTAAAATTTTCTACAGAAAGGTTTTTTGTAGTACAAATCTGTTTATAGATTGTGTTATTGGTTACCATAGGTTTTTGCCTGACTAGGTAGGTGGGAGAGTGGTTGCAGAGTGCATCAGGGAGGCAGCCGGCTTGGGTACAGAGGTCAAGGTGGTTTGTGAGAATCCAGTCTACAATAGAGTGTTTGTTATTGTGTTTATCAATTCTTGTGGGGGTGGTGATTAATTGGGAGAAGCCAAATAGGTTGACAAAGTTAGTTGGACTAGTAGAGGTACATGAGGCCCAGTCTAGGTTGAAATTGCCTAAGATTAAGGTTTTTTGATCAAAGGTAGAGGAGGCCCAGCTAAGCAGATTTTCGATGGTAGGGGTATTGTTACCTGGGTGGAGGTATATGGCTATAATTATAATGGACTTGATATTATTGATGTTTAGACAAGAGACCAGGATTTCAGAGTCATTAGCTAGATGGGCAGAAATATCTAATTGATGGAGGGCAAGGTAGTTTTTGTATATAATTGCTAGACCGCCACCATGTTTGCGCTTTCTGTCCAATCTATGGATGTTATATCCATGGGGCAGGAATTCATTGCTTTTATTTTGGTCTTTTAACCAGGTTTCAGTAAGTATAGCTAAGTCTGGAGAGTACATGGTGAGTGTTGCTTGGAACTCAGGAATTTTGTTTAGAATGCTTCTTAGATTCATATTTAAGATTAGTAGGTCTGAGGGTGAACGAGTAAGAGGGGAGATGGTAGCAGAGAGAGACAGTTTAATATTTGGGAGGGGGTTCTGTGGATTTGCATGGGGCCTGGATTAGGATGTATGTTGCCACAACGATTAAATAGTGAGGGCTTGGGCAAGTGGTAGTGTGTGTCTTTATAGGTTGGGTTAGAGTCTTTGTGGATTAGGAGTGTAGGTTTTTGTGTGGGGAGTATTTTAGTGGGAATAGATGGATGTATGAGTAGTTGAACAGTTCTGATGGTATGAAGATATTGGTATTTAGGCCAGATTGTGGAGGGTGATGAGTACTAGTGTGCGTGTGTGTGTGTGTGGGAGATTTTGAGGTGGTGATAGGAGGTAGAGTAGTAAAAGGATATGAGTAGTAGGATTAGAAAAGCTGAGAGTGATAGCATTGTGAGTAGTAGGTGAGTAGAATGTGGGTTTGTGGTGTGTTGAGGGAGGAGAATAGACAGGATGGGGATTATGGGTGGTCAGGATAGTAGTGTGGATGTGGTGTGATGTTGTGAAAGGTTAAGTTTTGGGTTGGACTAGGGGTGATGTAGCCAATGTAACTGGGTGAGGGAGCAGTGGGGTGTGGTTAGTGTGAGTATAAGTCTAAGGAAAGAAGGGGTGGGTGGAAATAGAGGTAGGGTAGAGGAGCGGAGTGAGCCCGGAGCAGGTTGCGCCAGATCCCGTAAGTACCGGAATAGGAGAAAACCAGTAAAATCTTAGTTAAAAATAAATAAATAAATAATAAAAATCTCCAACGTAGAAAAGCAGAAAGGCAGCAGGTAAGTAAGCTGGGGTAAGAGAAGATGTGTCGAAAGTGAGAGGAGGTTGTGCCCAGAGCAGTAACGTGGCTTAGTAGAGTGAAAAGAAGGACATATCCCCTATGCCGTTGCACTGCAGAAGCTTGGTGTGAGGGGATAATGGAGAGCTGAATAAATCAGAAGGGTTAAGTTGAGTTTAAGAATCTATCGGCTGGGCAAGGCTGATAGAATGTTATACTAAGTGGACTTTCAAAAAAGTGGTATATTTTAGGAGTGTGCATATCTGAAAAGTTACACAACTAAAGTAGCTAAGGGGAGGGAGGATTTAACAGCATACTGGGTCAGTTGCATCTGGTACATTAGAGG
The DNA here is from genome assembly GCF_019279795.1 of Protopterus annectens. Lineage (NCBI taxonomy): Eukaryota > Metazoa > Chordata > Ceratodontiformes > Protopteridae > Protopterus > Protopterus annectens. Next base: position 466,112,678 of record NC_056750.1, read on the forward strand.
TGACCGAGCAGTCCTACAGCGAGCTCCCAACAAAAAACCCGAAGGGCAGTGAAAAATAGTATAACAGTAATAAAAAACATACAGCTGTTTTTTTTCTTGGAGGGTCTGTTCCTTGAGTTGTGGCCGTGGCAATCGTGCACTGGTAACAAACGGGCAGGGCCTCTGGGGTGATTCCTTGGTTTTCAGGGGATAGCAAAACTGAAAAAAGGTTAAGATGAAATAAGTGGGTGAGTGTGAAGCAGTAGTTCTTGTACAAGCAAGAAATCAGCATACAAAATCTAAAACATTGTAAGCAGAAAATTAACTACATTACTATAATGAACACTTCAGGTAACAAACTGTACTATTTCATTGTATGAGCCTGAAAACACCAACTAAGCAGCGGCAATGAGGTAATTGCAGATCAGAAAATGTGCACAACAATATTCTAGACCACCAGTTAAATGGCGTTATGTCTCACACCCATTATGATGAGGAACTAGCTAAGATATACTGTAGTGTTTGTTTGTTTGTTTGTGTCTTTCGGCTTTTCCCAGTTAGAGGTCACCACGGCGGAACTCCGGTCTGCTAATGATTGGCAGTTGATTTTTTACGTACCGGCTTGCCACGCCTGATGCACAACCTTCAACGAAGGTACGCCCATTCACGCATGTCTCCACGCAGAAGACGCTCTAGCTGAGAATCGAACCGGACAGCGTCTTACTGTGAGGCGACAACGCTACCGTGGCACCACCACCGTATTAAGATATACTGTAGTGTGTGTAGACAAATTCAGGTGGCACTATTACAATGCAGAATACAGAATACCAGTGCAACAATTGCTCGGCGGCATACAAAACAACACCATCATATGTGACTACTCTTAAGTTGAACACTTACACGGTACTTGCTTAGTTAACAGTTAAAATGCAGTAAGAGGCTATATAGATTTGGGTACCAGGTGCCCAGTAGTGTAGGACAGAAACATTAAATGCCGCGGGTGCTGCAGCTCTGCTAAGGTGTTCATAAACACTTAGCAAGAGTAACAGTGGCCAACTTGAAATACCGTTGTGGTTATAAATGTGCAGCACATTCAACACTGTGGAAGTTTAGAAGCTAGGAGAGTGGAAAGTGATAAAGATCTGGGAGGTTTTAACAGTTTTTTTTTTAAAGGAAAGGGATGCACCAACATCCTGGAAGAAAGCTGTGGTGGCTGTAATATCTAAAGACAGTAAAGACTAATCAGACCCAGCTTCATATAGGCCCATTTCAAGTTTAAACCATGATTATAAAGTGTTTATGTCTATACTAAGCTAAGAAAATGACAAAGGTGTTGCCAAAATTGATAGATATGCACCAGTGTCTTTTTGTGGAGGGGAGGCAAACATTTGACAAAATTAATAGTATAGTGATGATCCAGAGGGAAGCAGAATGTAAGAAAATACCACTGTTGTTGGTGGCTCTTGATGCAGAGAAAATCATTTGACAGAGTAAGCTGGGATTTTTTGATTTGGGCAATGGAAGCATCTGCATTCCCTGATACAATAATAAGGTTAATTAGGAGGATATGTGTGGGATTGGAGGCAAAAATTAAAGTGCCAAGATTCCTCTCTAAGTTGTGTCTGGACAGAGGAACCAGGCAGGGGTGTCTTCTTTCTCTTTTGTTATTTGTGTTATATGTAGAGCCATTGGCAAAGAAAATAAAGGACTCAGAAATTCAAGCATGTAATTGGTATGCTAATCAAGAAAAGTTGACTTTATTTGCAGGCAATATTATTTTGTACCTGATAAAACTAGAAAAGGAAATCTCTGTGTTGTGGTACAGTCTCAGACAGTTTCAATTCAATTCGAGATACAAAATTAATGAATATAAAACAAAGGCTATAGCTGTAAACTATGTACCCACACATGAATTGGTTCAACAGTACTTATATTTATGGGGACACAATAAAATGAAGTATTTAGGAGTAGGGGTTAAAAAGGATTCTGTCATGGCAACTAACGGTATGTAGGAATAGACTAAACAAATGATAATACAAAAAACTCTTGATGTTATGTGATCCTATCTCGCCTACATTCTGAATGATGGGTTCGGAGCCGATCCCCTCGCTCCTTTCTAAACACGCTGCCAGAAAAGCGAAGTCTCTATTGGAGGCTGAGCTTACTATATCCCACCCACCACACCACCAGATCCCCAGATTGCGCTTCCCTGCTTCCCTGTGGTCTACGAGTCTCGAGGGCTATAGTTTATTAAACTAAACTTTCTGTCAGTTTTTGCTTTTTTGCTTTTGCTTGTTTTAAATGCTTTTAACAGCTTTGTGCTATGTTTTTGGATTTGATGTTTTTGTGTGATTGGGTGTGGGTTCAGTTTGTTTTGCCCCCCCTCCCTCCAGGATCCTCTTTATATGTTTACTTCTTTACTAGTTCTCTCTAGTTAGTAAGCAATTGTATTAATTTAGAGTTACCCCTGTTCCTTTTAGGGAAGAGTTATTTATTATTACTGTTTTTATATCAGCAGTAAAATTTAGTGTACTTTCCTGTCCTGTCAGAGATTTATGATGTCTCAACATCATGTCTCCCTACCCAAAGTTTCTTTAAAATAAAAAAAATGTGCTTTTAAGATGTTAGTTGACTTGTGTTATTGAACTTTTGTGTTTGTGTTTTGTGTTTAGGGCAAAGCACTTGCAGATGCAGCAGCTCAAGGGTCACGCTTTCCTCAAAAAATCTCAGGAGTCCTCAAAGGGTTGATTAAACCCTCTTTGAAGAAACCTTCTCAAAACTTCTCCCTCCCTTCCTTTCCTGACTCCGCAGTCCGACTCTCCAGCCCAGCCAGTCTAAAGAGACCCTCTCCGACCCCCTCGGAGGAGGCGACTCGGCTTGGAGCTCCAGGGTCGGAGGGCCGGCCGCCGTACCGAGGCAGTCGGAAGACGGTCGACGGGCCGATGGCTGGGTATCGAGCCGGGCTCACCCCCGGCGCGGCTCACCTGCGGCGGACTGGCGTCCTCGCCCTCTCAGACACTTCCTCCCAGCTCCCAAGTCTACGCGGCCTTGGGCTCTACCTCCGGTGTGTGTTTCAATCGATTTCTCGTGTGTCTTCTTCCCCGGCGAGTCTTCTCGAGGGGACCTTGGGGGGGCTCCCCAGAGCAAGGAACCCGTTCTGTTTCCTCTCTTCCGTTCTGTTTCCTCGGTCCTCGAGACAGGGTGGTTCTGATATAGTTCCAGTCCCAGTCTTCCAGTTTTTCCAGTCCCCAGTCTTCCTGGCCTCGGATGACCCAGCGACCCACCATACCCCGCTCCATCCTCCCTCCGATTGCCCGCCCGGCCGGAGCAGGTGTTCTTGGAGCGAGTGGCTCCACCTCGGGGGCACTCTTACTCCAACCTTGGGGCTGTCGGCTCGATTTACCTCCCGGGACTTCTTCGGCTGGACCCGAGGTTGTCTGGCCTTCACCTGGCTTGGTGATGGGTGTCCTCCTCGCTTGCTTTCCTGGTTCTCCCTCTCCTCTCATGCTGGCGGAGACCGGTCTTCTCCAGATCCTTGGGGCGGAGACCCGGGAGCCCGGAGGCTCCTGGGCATTCTGGGTTCCTCCATTCTCCCTTCTGGAGTCCTCTTCCCCTCTCCCCCCTGTCTACCAGCGCCTCTCCCCTGCCCGTCCCTGGGGAGCCCGGACCCTTTAGTTCCGAGAAGGGGGGCCCCTTCGGGAGCCCTCAGATGAGAACCCTTTTGCAGAGGATTAGATCCCTCCCCACTAGGGAGGAGGAACCGGAAGAGATGGCAGAGGAGGCCAGGATATGGATGATGAGGGGGATATGGATGATCTGGAGGTCGTCTCCACTTGTCCTCCTCGGATGATCATCACCATGAGCGGCACATTAGGACCTCAAGATGCCCCTCTCCCTCCAGGATCTCTCATTATCCCTCAATCAGCCTTTAGGCTCAGCCTCCCCTTCCCTGTTCTTGAATCAGCTTCTGGAGCTCTCTGTGTAGTCAGCTCACACCTCGCGACCTTCTGATTCCGCCCTTGAGCTTCTCGATCATTAGGAACAAGTCCCGAGTCCTCCTCCCACCTTCTCGCACAAAAGTCCCTTCTGTAGATGCCACTAAAGGCGTGCTTGTAGGCGTGGGAGTCTTGGCAATCAGTACCATCCCATCCGTGGCAGAGGCTTCCTGCAGAGGGATAGGGGTAAGCAAGCGCACTGAAACTTCAGTCTCTTGCTTAATAAGGAGTCTAGATTCATTTGCTTTACTTTGGGTCTTGCAAGGGGGATTCTGATTTGTTGCGGCTCTCAGCTGTGGTTGCTTGGCACAGACTGCCCTCAGAGTTGTCCCCTTCCAGTTGGCTATCCCCTACTCCCTCACCGAACAGCTCTACCTGAGCAGCTATTTCTAATCGTCCGTGGGGCATGGTTATTCCCCCGCGGCAGCGGCTCACTATGCGGCTGAGGCTCATTTCGGCTCTCGGAGGGCTTCAAGTCTCAATAGCCAAACCTCTTCTCCGGCTAGCACTCTGGTTGTTGGCAAGGCCAGAGTCTTACCCGCCCGTTGGCCTTTTAGAAAAGCTCGGCTCCGCGACGGGGCTGTTCAACCTCACCCACCTGGCCTACCCCCAGCCCTACCGGAGGGGGAAAATGGAGGGCAAACAAGATAAGCTTCCCCCAGTTCGAAAATCTCGCAAGTTGGGCCCTGGAGAGGAGGGGAATTCTCAGAGGAGCAGCCGGATTCAAAGGAGTCCGCAGCCCTGGAGACCGAGAGGGCCAGTCCAGAGGCAGCAGAGGACCCCCGAAATCAGGAGGCATGGGTTCCGTCGCTGCCAGAGGCCTTCAGGTCGTCCTTCGACTTGCCTTGAAGTGCTGGGGGTCAATCAGCCTCAGAGATGGGTAAGCCTAAAAGCTGCTGGAGGTTCAGTCATCCCATCCCAAAATCGAGGCCAAGTCTGCCGGCGACAATCCTCACCACCCAGACAAAGGACAGAACCCCTCCGAGACCTCAAGCCAATATTCACCCAGGAGTCAAACATCCTATCCCCAAGCTCATCAAAGGTTCTAAAGTCATCCCAGGTTCCCCACCCCCGCAAAATCAAGGATTACAGAGACTGCTCCTAAAGCCCAAAAGAACCAAAGGATCCAGACCAATAGATCCATCCCGGATCGATGAAGAAATCCTTCCTATTAATCCAAATTCAACTGTGTCACGTTGCAATCCATTACCCAGACTGAACCGATCCGAACGAAATTGTCCTAGAGATAGTCATTCAATATTCACATAGGTATTATACATGCCAGCTGGAGAAGGATGTTTGGATGTGCTCCATAGACTGGAGTCATTACGGTCCAACCATCATTCCCCCTGGTCATCAAGTGTTTCAGGTAGTTCCTCAAGTTCAGCCTCTGGTCTGGGTGTCACTTGATACCACCTCTCTCCTCTGTGGTCTCACCTTCAGACACACAGGCGACTGTTGAGTGACACCCACAACCTTACAGCTGCTTGGATATAAGACAACCATCAAGTTCAATCCAAGATCGTGACCCTCTCCCTGAAGCCCAATTGGTGCACCACTGCATTCTGGCGCTCAAAGCCCACATCAGCTATAGCCATCTCAGATGATCTTGTCAAAGGATCCAGTTCTTTCTGCTGCCGAAGGATCAGATGGCAGGTAGCAAGTTCAAGATCTGATCTCAGATATCAAGCCCCCAGCCAGGATGTAGGTACTTTTAGTTCCTCTTCTCAAAAAAGCCACGTGACCTCTAGTCCCTCCCTTCAGTCCTCTGGCTTCCTTCAGGTCTTCTGATCAATCATCTCCTCACCAGATTATTTAAATCAATCATGCCATAATTCCGGAGAGCTTAACAAAGCATCAAAACTCATCGATCCTTTTGTTTCAGACATCCAACTTGGATCAGGCGACATTGTTTTACAGGCCTCACTCTTACCCTACCAGGGCATCATACTCCTCCCAGGGATGGTCAGGCATTGGGCTTGGCAGTTAGTTCAGGCTTGGTTCCGGAGACACTGACTGCCTCCCAGATCAGTTGTGTGGAGATGAGGGGCACCTGGGGTCTGTGGGCTATACACATTCCACAAAGCAGTTCTCCATCAAATCCCTTCTCCACAACATGTCGGGTGAAGACATCATGAGGCAACACAGGATCCTCTCCCTTGTAGGCATCATCGCTAGAGACATAGACCCCCAGGTGTTCCCAAACGGCTTGAACAACAGCGACCCCCTCAGAACACAATGATTCTGAGGACAAAAGTAAAAGCCAGGCTGTTTCCTCAACCGCAGGTCAGATGGTCTCCTTGGAGCACTTAGCTCAACAGGGTTTTCAAGAGATGGGGAATTACAAGTTTCCTCATTTCCGCAAAAACAAAAGTCACAGTGGCAGCAAAGGTTTCTCCTGATTCCCATTCTCCTTGACCAGTTTGTGATTGCCTTACCCATTGGCCAAGTTCCACAACCTCTTCCCTCCAATTCACCTCCTTCCCAAAGTTATTCAAAAGCTTCATCTAGCACAACTTCAATGATTCCCAGTTTGCCCTATATGGTTGTCCCAGATCCTAATTCCTTACCTGTAAAAAAGCATTCCACCTTACTTTCAAAACAATGCAGTCCACGACCCCATTTGCATCTCATTCGATCCAGAGGCCTGAGTCCGATCAATCTGAGCACCTCACAACTTGGCCTTAGACCAACCCCTTGGTGGAGGTTCTTCAGTTCCTTATCTTTTATCAGTCAGCTATCTTGGAACTTGTTCATGAAAACTCCCACATAACTTGCTATCTGGACTAGGTTTCCATCTGGAAGCTCAAGTTCAGAACTATCTGGTCCTCACTAACATTCATTGAACATTGAAATTCTTTTTGACCCTAGGTTTTTGCTATCTCACCGTCCTTTTTAATCCTTAAGAAACTGGCTGCTTATTCTAAATCTCATCCTTTTGAAAATTCTTAATTTGATGAGTTAAAATATCTGTCATGGAAAAGCAGCATTAAAGGTGCAACTTTCAGTAAAGTCACCTCCATTGTCTCCCCTGGATCTTGAAAACTATGATTTATTTTATTCTCCAAACAGATATTTAAAACCGCTGCAGACTCAAAAAAAAGATCAATCATTTTCCTGGATCTTCTAAGTGGCTTCACATTAAGATAGAAGGTCTCAATTCAAATTCTGTGCTTCTAATAAACCTGTTCTATTTTCCACAAGATAAACCATCTCAATTTGCTATCTATCTATTTGTCTAGGATCTGTTCTTCTAGTTTTTGTCTTCAACAATCTCTAGTCTCAGACAGTTTTCTGTCCACTATTTCTAATGAAGCAGAATACCATTCCATAAATTCAGAGATGTATACAGGCTCTGTTTCTTTCACCAGCACTTCAACAATCTCTAGAAGTCGTCTTAGATTCCTCTCAAGATATATTAAATCTATAAACCATCACAAAGCTACAATCTCAAAATGGATCAAAGATGGCTACTTAGGCTATTCTTCTTTTTCAAAGCAACTTGCATCATCTTCTAAGCTCTCATCTCCCCAGCTATATTCCCCTACTTCACACTTTCATCTCCAAGCTCAAATATTTTAATTCATTCTAGGGCTGAGCATTATTTTCAGTATTTCATTTCCCACTACAAATTGGATGTGGCATCTAAAGGAGAGCTGCTTCTACCTATTTCTGTGGTGCTCAGAGTGTTTTTATTTCTAGCATCCCAACTTTCACTTTTTGGCTCTTTGAGCTTCCCAGCATTCAGAATATTAGAGATATCTCACAAACCAACATCTTTTAGTTATGTACCATGACACATTTCAGATGTTCATTTGCAGCATGAGTTTAGTCATGTCTTCACCATCCTTCCCCTAGCCTGGGAGATTAGCTCAGATTGAGGGGTTGTATTTTTTATCTATAAACTTCTGATAAGCAGAGATATGCACTGGTGCATCAGGGGATGCATGTGTGCATGTATCCCTGGATCCCCTGCTTCCAGGGGATGCATGTGTAGTTTACAGATATGGATAGCAAGATACAAGCAGTGAAAATGTTTAGTCCCTTTAGTTTTATATACAAGTCAGGCATATTTTATCTACCAGAGGAGAAGCTGTGGATAGTAATTAATAAAGAGTTGAAGGATTTTATCTGGGAGAGGAAGAGGGCAAAGGTCAAGTAGGATAAGCTGATCCTTCCAACAGATAACACAAGCAGAAAGCTATAATTCAAAGTGGAAAGGTATGATGATGAAGTGGGGGAAAATTCAAGAAATAAGGAGAAAGTGGAATTTTGGTTGCAGATCCTTAAGGGGAATAACAACAGCCACGCCGGATATTATTTTCATAAAGTAGCAGAAAGTATTATAAGAACTAATAACCACCAACAAGGTGACAGTACATAAGGCAAACAAAAGTTCTCAGCTTAAAAAATCAAGTCTAGATTGGTACTACTTTTAAGACACTAGAAGGCACATGGATTCTCCCCAAGAGTCTGTCACTGAGGACACTGACTTTGATGAGGGAGAAGGGTCTTCTGAATCACCACCCAATAGCATCTCATTTGGAGACATCCTTGAGATACTTAAACAGAAGGGTGGTTTGTCTGCCCAAAACCCAATTCCTGAGGAGTCAGTATTCTGAAAGCTTTTGGAACTTGCTTGTCTACCGCCTGGGTTACTGTGTCCACTGATGAACTTATTAATTTGGTTTCTAAGCAGGTGTGGAAGGAACCTGATATGATACAGCCAGTGCTCAAGAGACCATACAGGCTACTGGCTCCACCAGTAGGAGGAGAATATTGGAATAAAGGGGTACCGGTTGATGTGATGGTCATGGAGGCAGCTACAAAGAAGGAACTCGTGGAACAGAGTTCCACTGTCCATCCCCCTAACAGATAATCTAGGGCAGTGGACAAGTTTGGGAAGTGAGTTTATGCTTCAGCGACATTTGCTCTCTGATCAGTGAACTACTTGGCACACTTCATGAGACTGCAAAGGGACTTGATTAAGGAACTTTCAAACTCCCTTTCAGGGGCCACTACTCCAAAGGCTCAAACTTCTGTGGCCTCACAGTTGGCTTCCCTTCAGTCTTGCAGATTCATCCATGAGGCTCATCTTGCATGCAGAAGAAGGAACCTCAAGGGCTGCGTGTTCAGGTATTTCCATCTGGAGGCATGCCTGGATGTGGCTGTGTGATTTTGTGGAAGCCTTCAAGTCATCCTTCATCAGTGCTTCCTTTGTCGGCTCTCCCTTGTTTGGCCCCACAGTAAAAGACACACTCTCCAGGTGTGTGAAAGACAGAAAGACCCTCTGTGTATGTTTTTTGACCCCTCAGTGGACCTTTTCCAGGAATCAACTGGAAGGTCGAAAAATATGGTTCAGGAAGTCTCAGAGTCCTTTCCAGGACACACGTGGAATTAGCTCCCCCAGTGGCAGAGGGACAGCGATAATGGCAAAAGCCTCCCCCATGGTAGAGGAGGCCTGCATAACCAAGTGAGGTCCGATTGCTTTCTTCTGAAAGAGTTGGGGGTCGCTTATCTCTGCACCAGGAAGCCTGGCTAAACATAACAAAGGAAAGTTGGGTGCAAAGAATGATTTCTAATGGTCTTATTATTCCCTTTTCCCTACCACCTCTGTTACCCAGGAAAATCCACAATGTTCCATCCAATCATAGGGAAGCAGCAGCATTAGAAATTCAAAAGCTGCTAGTGAAAAAAGTCATCCAAGCGTTCCTTCCTGACCAAATAGAATCTGGAACTTACTCAAGATTCTTTTTAGTGTCAAAGAAGACAGGGGACTGGAGACCGATTTTAGATCTCAGTGTGTTGAACAAATTGGTTCGACGCACCAAGTTCCGGATGGTCATAGTTCAGTCCTTTCTGCCATTTCTGAGCAAGGAAGATTGGATGTGCTTGATAGATCTTCAAGATGCGTACTATCACATAAAAATGAGCAGGAAATCCAGAAGGTATTTATGCTTCCAGCTGGGAGCCAGTCATTACCAGTTTAGAGCACTGCCCTTTGACTTCACCACAGCCCCCAGGGTGTGCACCAAGTATATGGCAGTAGTAGCAGCTCACTTGATAATGCAGAGATTCCAGGTGTTTCCATACTTAGAAGACTGGCTCATTAACGCTTTGACCAGGCATCAACTGATACAAGTACAAGACTAAGTGTTGCAGATTTGTTCAAATCATGGAATAGCCATCACTTACAGCAAGTCACAATTACAACCAGCTCAGACATTGGAATTCATAGGAGCAATGTTCAACACAATGTCTGTGGTAGCATCTCTCCCTCTTTCAAGAGTACAACAGTAGTAAATAAGGTCAAGAAAATAATTTGCAGTACCAGCATTTCAGCCCGGTTGATTCTGCAAGCCCTGAGATCAATGTCAGTGGCAATAATTTTAGTTCCCTTAGCAAGCTATCACATGAAAATTCTGCAATGGATGCTACTAACACAATGGTCAGTTCTCTCTCAACCCATGTTGGCAAAAATAAGAATAACTCAGGTATGCAAACAGTATCTTTCATGGTGAATGCAGTCACAACATCTATTACAAGGTTGTCCTTTCATTCTCCCTCAGCCCAAGGCCATATTGACCATGGACACTTCCCAGATTGGGTGGATGGGGGCTTTCTCTGGGTAAGACAGTACAAGGCAGTTGGTGCCCCAAAGAGGCCAACTTGCATATTAGTGTTCTGGAAATGAAAGCGGTGCTTTTGACATTTTAAGCATTCTAAAAGTCTTTCCCTCCCGGTCTATTGACAACATGTCAGTAGTTTGATACATCAACAAACAAGGGGGAACCAAATCCTACCCCCTGTGCCTGGAAGCTGTAAGGGTGTAGCAATGGGCGATTTCTTCCAACCGCTTTCTAATTGCAACGCATATTCCAGGGAAATCCAACATAATAGCAGACAAACTGAGCAGGTCCATTTTTACTACCTCACGAGTGGTCTCTCAACAACAAAGTGAAGAAAATGATTTTCGGTCAGTGGAGCAAGCCTTGCTGCGATCTTTTTGCACCAGCCCTGAACAACAAGTGCACCAAATTCTTTGCACTAATCCCCCCACCATGGGAATCATTGAGGAATGCTTTACTTCACAAATGGCTCCCTTGTCTTCTATATGCTTATCCTCTGACTCCTTTAATTTCCAAATTCTTTCAGAAAGCAACCAGTTTGAAGAGCAAAGTCATCCTTATTACACCTTACTGGCCTCGATAGACTTGGTTCTCCTTCCTTTGGCCTCATCTTCTGTACCCAACTTGGATTCTGGATCCAGCTCCAGACCTTTTGTTTCATTTGACAGGTATGATTCACCTGGACATCTCAAACCTCAAGCTGACTGTATGGTTTCTCCAGTTCCCTTAATAGCCAGCAACCAATGCTCCCTTCGCCTGTCCATTCTATACTTTTATCTTGTCATAAACCTTCTAGAAGGAAAATATACAGAAGTAAATGGAGAAGATTTGTGCATTGAGCAAAGCAAAATCAGGTCGACCCCTTCTCATCTCCAATTCATTCTGTTCTTGAATTTTTTGCGAGTTTGTTTAATGAGGGTGCTAGTTCATCAACTATTAAAGTTCAACTCGCAGCAATCTCTAACTTTCTTTGGGGTTTCCGAATTTGACCCTGGCTTCCTCTAAAGTATGCAAGGCGTTTTTGAAGGTACTCTTCTACTCAGATCCCCTTATAAAGAGAGCATACCACCATATGATTTAAATTTTGTACTGCAAGCATTAACACATTTCCCCTTTGAACCAGCAGCAAAATGTGATTTAAAATTTTTGGCCAGGAAAACTTGTCTTTTTAGTTGCAATTACATCTGCTAGAATTTCTAAACTTCAAGCATTATCTTCTAAGCCCCCATACTTGATTTTTCATAAGGATAGGGTCACCTTCCATACCAATTCTTCCTTCCTACCTAAAGTGGTGTTAGAATCCAACAATAACCAAGCCATTATCCTGCCAGTATTCTTTCCAAATGTTGCAAATAAAGGATAATTTATGCTGCACTTACTGGATGTTAATAGACAATTATGTTTCTACCTATACAGAACAAAAGAGATTAGAAAGACAGATCAGCTATTTACTTCCTTTGTACACAATAAGTTGGGCGAACCAGTTACAAAGGTAACTCTGGTTAGATGATTCACAGATTGCATTTTATTTGTCTACAGTAAATTGAATCTCCCCTTACCAAAACCATTAAAGGCTCATTCAACCAGATCTATGGCTACTTCAGCTGTATTCCATTCTAGAGCATCCATGGATGATTTATGTGCTGCTGCAACTTGATCCAATCCTCATACCTGTATCACTGTTTACAAACTAGATCTGGTCTTGAGGGGAAGAGCAGCCTTTGGCTCTACCATACTCAGGCATATCCTTCCTTAGCATCCACCCAGGAATTCAGGTAGCTGGGGACTCTGTCCCATCTGTTGAGGAATGAATGAAAATTTACAACATCAGATAAAGAAGTTACATACTTACCGTAACATTCCATCTGTGTTGTCCGTTTTCATTCTTCTCCAAGTTCCCACCCTCCATCCCCCTCCATTTCTCACAAATGACTTCTGGAGGAAAAAGAATCTTAGGGATGCCCCATGCCCCTTTTGTTGAACTCCAGTTATGGCAATTCTTTTAGAATTTCTCTCTCTCAAGCTGTAAATATGACCTGAGGGTCGTTAGGGATAGAGCATTATGGGTAGGAAAGGAGTGCAAGAGTTTGTCAGAGGCCACGAGCTAGTGTAACAGCCGAGTGGATCTGAACCCATCTGGTGAGGAAGAATGAAAATGGACAACACAGATGGAATGTTATGGTAAGTACATAACTTCTTTTTTCATAAGGTTTCCCAATGCCATGGTTTCCCCTTCATAAATATATTTACATTGGGTCCAATATCCACATTTAGTTGTGTTACTCTTTTTTACAGAACTCAAATTCGACACTGGTTAATTGTTTTCAAAAATATTCTTCAAATTCCAACCTGTTTTGAATACAGTTAGGTTTTATCCCAACTATTGTTGAAATATCAGGGTTAAACATCACAATATTCCAGTTTTTATTAATAATGTCTTTTACATTCCTTGAAACATTGCTGACTTCAACTACCCTCACCCTATCCAATCATTTATACTTAATATTCTTGGGATCAGCTACATTAGTTGTACTATCCCTCTCTAGCCCGATTATTAAAAGGGGTCTGTATTTTTTATCCCTCACCTCAAGGGCAATGCTTTTCACAAGTTCAGAGGGGTACGCACAGTCAGTAAACATCTTCTGCAGTTTTTCTAATTCCTGCCAAACTTCATCTTTCCTAGATGTCATTGTCCAATCCTGATGTATTGACCTTTAATTATGTTTTTTATGTGCAAAAGGATGTGCACTAGTGTAGGGGAGGTAGGAGTTACTTTGTGTCTTTCGGCTTTTCCCGGTTAGGGGTCGCCACAGCGGAACTCCAGTCCGCTAATGATTGGCAGTTGATTTTTACATACCGGCTTGCCAGGCCTAATGCACAACCTTCAACAAAGGTACACCCATTCATGCATGTCTCCACGCAGAAGACTCTCTAGCTGAGAATCGAACCGGACAGCATCTTACTGTGAGGCGACAATGCTACTGCAGCACCACCACCGCGAGGTAGGTTTTCTAAAAATTTTAGATGTAAAACCCTGGTCAGTAATTTAGAGCACAGTTGTATTGCTGAGGTAGCCCATAAATTGGTCAATATTTTCTTCTGACCCTTCCCATAAGATAAAGATGTTTTCCAAAAACCTTACATAAAGAGAAATGTGTCAGGAAAACTCTGATTGGAAAACGTATTTGTTTCCCAAAATAACAACACCAGGTTAGCTTACATGGGGGCACATGTTGCCCCCATTGCCACTCCCTTAATTTGTTTAAATAGTTCTGCCTCAAAAAATATACAGTTCTGTAATACTAACCTGGTTAACTCAGTAATAAGGTTTATTTGTTCGTTGTTCAACTTCTCAAATTTAACAAAGCTGTCATGATACCAGTTCAAACCTTCCACCAAAGAATGGAAGAAAACAATTCAACGATATCAATGGTTAAAAAAATAACGAAAGGAGAAACCAAATCTAGGGATAATCTCCCCCAAAAGTCCCAAGAGTCTTTAAGCATATGTGTGTCCTTATTGAAAAAACAATGTTAACATCTTGTCCATGGTAAGGGGATGAGCCTTAGATCCACTTGCCGCAACTATAGGTCTAAATGAGGGACATACAAGACTCTTGTGGACTTTTGGAATTCCAAATATGGAGAGTTTAAAATGTTTGTTGACCTTAAGGAATTTAAAGGTAGGTAAAGTAATTCTTCCCTCAAGTAAGAATTCCTCTAGGGCCAAATCAGTGTTGTGGTATGCTACGTTAATCTCATTTTTCAAGACAGGAGTGTAACAGTTACTGTCACGTAGTGCATTCAACAAAATTAAGAATAATCAATGTGATTGAAAATCACTGCCCTCCTCTCCTTTGTCAGGTTTCATTACTCTGAGACTTTTTTCACAACTAATGCTGTCCAGTATTTCTTTTTTTTTAGTTAGATTATGAAACTTAAGGTAGTTTTTACTTTTCTCCAGTTAGTAAAAATCCTCCATGCATAGTTGGTTGATTGCTAGATTATTTGAACTGAAACTTTTACCCTCTTTCTTGTGGTTATTCTAAGAACTAAGCAAACATGAATATGGGGAAAGAAGATTCTGCCAATAGAGATGATTGCAATTAGGGGTACAGAGAATAGGCAAGAGGGGCTGGAATTTATTGGAGAAAACTGGAAAAGAAACCAAAGTATTGGGAGCAAATAACTAGAGAGGGAAAGGTAATAGAATGGGAAGAGGCTGCGAAGACATTTGGACTGCAGGCAAGAGACTGCCTTCCCTATCAGGGATTGATATCAGGGTACAGGCAAAGAGAAGGGGATTGGGGAATCCTTGGGAAGAGAGGCTGGATAAACAGTTCACATGTAAAAAGTGAGAGGACATATGTATGGCTCCCAAATATGCAACAAAGTCTATAAGAGTTAGGACTTTTGCTTGGATATTTTTGTCTAGGTATTTTATACCATAAGTAGACTACAAATAATTTTTCCTCAGGTAGATGGCAAATGTTGGAGGTGTGATGGGGAAGAAGAGGTAAATGGGAAGATATGTTTTGGGAGTGTAATGTGTTGGCAGACTTTAAAAATTCCTGACAGAGTACTGTGTCAGAAATATTGGGTAAGAAATTGGGTGTAACGAAGGAAATAATTTTTTTGAGCTGGGATAAAGGATTTGAATTGCCTAGACTTAGTAAAGCCTTGTTAAGTTTAATTCTAATGGCTGTTGAAAAAGCAATTACTAGACAATGGAAATCAGATCTAAATCAGTTGTATTTGAAGTAGTGGGTATTGTAACTGAGATAAAAGAACTGGAAGTGGGATCTGTAGGAAAGGGTATGAGCAAATTACATAGACCAAAATGGAAATTGTGCTAACAATACATGCAGATTGATGATAATGGTACAAAAGAATATATGTAAGGTGTTATGTTTATAACTGTAAACATATTAACATGGTTGTTTTCTTTTATATAAAAATAAATTTGTCTGTGTTTTAAGTAATAACTCAATAAAAGTGTTAAGAAAATGAATTGTCCTTGTGAGTGTATGATGGACACAAAAAAATATGGCCTTTCTACCAGAAGACAACATTCTGACTTTTCAGAAGATTTTCATGTATTTCTCTGTTTAAAAAGCTGCTACCACAAGAGAGTTTCTCAGAATTACAGGCCACTTGGCATCAATTATCCTCATGATACCACTGGCCAAACTCCACATGAGAAAGATTCAGTGGTACTTAGAAACTTGCGGACCCAGTACCTTCATTCCTTGACATTCCAGGTACCACTACTGGATTTTGTAAAATAAGAAATACAGTGGTGGAGAGATCAGATGTCTTTCAATCCAGACCTAGACTTCTCCCTCTAGACCTAATTTTAATTAGCCTGGATGGACTCCTTAAGTTTCCATTAGGGAGCAGAGTTCAGAGGAGTTTGTGTGATGCAAATGAGGTCCTTCAGATGCTACAAAGCACATAAACATTAAAGAAATGTTAGCAGTGATTCAGAACTTAAAAGTTCTTCACCAGGTATGGTCTCCAGGTCCCCTTATATTGTTCACAGACAACACCACAGTCATGTCGCACCTGAACAAACAAGGGGGTGCAAGATCATACCCTCTTTGACAGCTGGCAGTGATTGCCTGGGTGTTGGATCTGCAGTATTTTCTGACTGTTCAGGCTCCGTACATTCTGTCAGAGCAAAACCTAATGGCAAGCAGGCTAAACAGATCCTGGACAGACCCTCAAAAGTGGAAACTCGGGAAAGGGGTCTGCCTAGATTTGGTCCAGATGTTAGGAACACTTCAGATAGTGTTGTTCGACTCCTTTCAAAATAGACAGTTGGAAAAACTCTGTTTGATGCATCCTTGCAGCCATGCTTGGAGGACAGAATCATTCTCATTTCCTTGGGGGGGATCTTCTTTTATGCATTTCCACCCTTTCCACCAATACCCAAGGTATTTCTAAAGATTCAGAAAGAATTACCAAAGATCATTGTGATGAACCCCTTTTGGCCTAGGCAGACTTGGTTCTCCCTTTTAATGGAATTGGCCAAGGGCAATTGCCAAAAGCTTCTTCACACTCTGGATCAGCTCACACAGTGTCAGGGGTAACTGGTGCACCCCAGCTAAGAGAAATTGCTACTGACAGCCTGGATGATTCTGTCTTGATACCTTTTGTACATTTGTTCCATGAGGATGTGCAACAGGCATTGAAGGAGAAAAGAAAACCTGAGGCTAGAAAATCTTATATTTACAAGTGGAAGAGGTTTTCTTGGTGGTGCTTAACTGATACAAGAAGGCCCAGTATGGTGTCTACCCCTCTGGTTTTGAAATATTAATGTGAGTTACTCAATGATGACTTATCTTATGCAAGTGTCAAGGTTCATCTTGCAACCATCTTAGGTTGTCTGCCCATGAATGCCCCTCTTTCATCTCTTTTTGTGGTCATTTTATGAAAGGAATGCTGAACTTGAGACCTTCTCGAAAGCAATTAACTCCTCCTTGGGATCTCAGCTTTGTTCTTGAAAATTTTAACTTATCTCATTTTGAACCTGCTTTTCAGGCTGCTTTGAAGTTCATCATTTGGAAAACTGTTTTACTTATTGCTTTGGCATCTTCAAGGCAAGTCTCTGAGCTCTCATGGTGAGCCAAGATATCTGATTTTCCACAAGGCCAGGGTTGTTTTACAAACTATCCTTCTTTGTGGCCCAAAGTTGTTTCTGAGTTTACCCTAAATCCATCACTCATTCATTTTATCTGATGTTGTCTTTAACATCTGGTTCAACCTTTGGTTTATCGGATCCACTCGGATCCAGTGCTAGCCGATTTTTCAAGACTTCAGCTCAGCAAGCTCTGCCTCCTCTATTTATAACTCCCACTTCACTAGAACTATGCCAGATCTAGTTTACCACCATTCCAGACAGCAACTTGGTTGTTTGCTTCTTCTCTGTAACCTTTTTTGAATAGGGTTTAATTGTTCCTCTACCTGCTTTGTTGAAATTGTGTTAGTGTAGTGTGTATGTTTATAGTTATTGATAAGGTTTTTCAGTCTTTTTGCGGTGTTATTTAGTTAGTTAGAGTAGTTTAGTGTAGGTGTGTTTCCTGCCTTTTGGGACTTGTATAGTGTGGTGTCAATTGCTGTGTGTAGTTAGTAGTTTAAGTTTCATGGATAAAAGGTTCACAAAATGTGCCTCTTGAGGTCAGAAGCTTCACTTCCAGGATGCTCATGACTATTGCTAATAGTGCTTCAGGGCCACTCACCTGGAGTCCCCTGTGCTATTCATGAGGGTTTCTCCTCTCATGCAGTTAACAAGAGTTGAGCCAAGCTCATCCTTAAGGGTCTTCTTTCCTTGGGGGACTCTTTGTCGGCCTCCTTTACTAAGGGTAAAAAGCCAGCTCGCAAACAGTATAAGTATCCCAAATCTTCTAAGAAGGGCAATAAGCAGTCAGTCCTGTCTTCCATTTCTGTTTCTGGCCAGCTGGATCCGAAAGTCCCAAGACCTTCAGATCCTCTGGCATCCTCGGCTCTGCCACCTTGGAGTCGATTGCCTTCTGGGTTGGTGTCTCAGAGTCAATCCTCTGCAACAGTGCTGCTTTAGAGCTGATCTCCTTTGGCTCCTCTGTTTTGTAGTTGTTCCACTTCGGCTCTAGTCTCTGGCAAGGTGCCCTCCCTGACCATTAGTGTTCAGAGCTCTTTCATGGCAGGAGAGTTTCTTTGGGATGGGCTTTCTCCCTCTATACCATGAGAGTTTTCTCCTGAGCCCTCCCTGTCACTACCTCAGATTTGAGCTTTCCCGGCTAGGACCAGCAAGTTGGATCTGTTTGCCCAGTCAGCAATCTTCCAAGGCCTCATTGGTGGCCTCCCTGGTTTGGTCATCCCATTCCATTGGAAGCCTTAAGACATCCGATCAGGAGCATTTGATGTCATCCTTTTTACAAGTACAGATGGAGTTAAGCCTCATCCCATTAGCTCTGGACCCTTACTCTGGAGCCTAGGTTCCCGTCTCTTCATTTCCTTCCTTGGGCCCTTTGGATCTGAGGTCTTCAGAGCCAGTCATCTTCCATTCTTTAGAATCAGAACTGATGGCCTGGCCAATTTTGACTCATATCCCAACCTTGGTTTCCTTGAACATGGTGGTGTGGGAGCCAGGTGCACCCAGGTGCCACCGGGTCAAAACGGGGCCTGTGGATCTGGCTTAATGATCACAGTGTCGAGGTCAACCTCCCACTTAAGGCTTCTGCCTTTAATAGTTTGGTCCCAATCTCTGCAATGGGATAATTAGGAACAGCCCCGGTTTCCAGCATGACTTTTGGGTCTAGGTCTGTCTGGTCAAGGTGGTCTGCCTTTGCTTTTTAATGTCATGGAGAAGATGTTCCCCTGTCAGGAGAGGGGATGGTCTAATGTGACCGGTGCCCCCCATCTTCCATGTCCATGCTTTTGACCGCTTCTTTTCGCTCTTGTTGGTCTCCAAGCTGCCCTCCCAGTAGGGCCCCCAGTCTCTTCCATTTCTCCTCCCAGGTCACCAGGTCAGGAAGTCTGTGGTATGAGGATGTGCAAGAGGACATACCTGGAGATACCTGAGGAGTCAATCACTGAGGACACTGATTAAGGAGAAGTGCCCCTCAGATCCCCCATGAAGAAGCCTCTTTCAACAATGTTTTGGAGCTCATTTGCCAGCATGGGGATTGGACTGCTGAAGCCCCTTCTCCTGAGGTGTCACTGTTTTTGGAGGCCTTCATGGTGAGCTGATTCACTTCCTAGTTGGTTCCCCCTCCAGACGCACTTATTGATTTGGTGTTCTGGAGGGCATGGAAGGAGCTCAGTATAGTGTAACTGATGCCCAAAAAGCTCAATGGAATACTCACCCTCCCCAAGGATCGACTTCATTAAGGGAAGGGTCCTGCAGAGGATACTGTTGTGGTTGCAGTAGCCACAGAAAAGGACATTTTGGATGAGAGTTCCTTGGTCCATGCCCAAAATAGGTAGTCTTGGGCATTGGACCACATAGGGAAGTGCACTTACACCTCAGCCATGTTTGCATTAAGGACATTAAATTATTTTTCTCACTTGATAAAGCTTCAGTGGGACATTGTCTGGGAAGTGTCAAAAGCATTGAAGACACAACAGTCTCCAGAAGTTCAGAAAACTCTGGATACTCAACTGTCCAGCCATCAGTCCATTTCCAACCTGTCCGTGCATCTACTTTCCAACATACCTGATGGTGGCATGTCCCGAGCAGTTGACACCAGCATTGCTAGTGTCACCATGCTTGCATGAGGTTGTGTGACTTTGCAGACCACTTTAAGGCATCCTTTGTTAAGGCCTGTTTTGATGGCTCATCTCTTTTCTGGTCCAAAAGCTAAAGACACCTTGACCAGGAGTGAACAAGGTGGGAGGATGCTGTCTGCCATTGGAGTTCATTTTGTTACTACTCAACGGACCTTTTTAGGAACCAGGCAGGGGGAAAGTGTCTCATTTTTAGAAAATCACAGCCATTTTTTCAAGAGGCTCCCTGGTTCTCCCCACAGCAGGGGTGACAAGCACAACGGACACAGCCCTCATGACATGGTGGTCCGCAGAAGGGCTTCCATGTAGGTTTCTCAAAGAAACCCTTTCAGTGACCCTGAAGGGTTGCTCAGCTGACCTGCTCTGATGGCAGTCTGGGGTCGATTGGCTGTATACCCAAAAGCTTGTGAGACTGTCACCTCGGATGCATGGGTGTTAAGAGTTGTATGCAGAGGCTACACAATTCAGTTTTTAGAAGTTCTCAGTATAACTCCCAAATGACTTCCAGACATTCTACCCTGTCAGAGAAAATCAGCAGTCATCAAAATTCAGACACTGGTAGCAAGGCAAGTCATCCAAGAGCTTCCACCAGACCAACAAGGATTCAGGGTCTACACATGGTTCTTTTTGGTACCAAAAAAAACAAGGACCTCAGGCCAATTTTGGATTTGAGCAAATTGAATCAGTCTGTAAAGCTGACCAAGTTCTGGATGGTACCTCTGCAGCCATGTTACCTTTGTTGAGGAAGGATGACTGGATGTGCTTGATAGATCTCAAGGATACTTACCATCATATAAAGATGCGAGTTGGTCCATGAGAATCCTGCACTTGAAGTTGGGAGCTGCTCATTACCAGTTCAGAGCACTACCATTCCTCTCACCACTGCCCCAGATATTCACTAAGTGCATGGCAGTGATAGAAGTCTGGCTCAGTTTGCAAGGGATCCAGGTCTTTCCTTACCTGGATGATTGACTCTTAACCACCACCAACAAGAGAATCCCTGATCAGGGCCAGGGACACCTTACTCCAGCTTTGCAGTCCATTAGGGATCAGAGTCAGCTACCAGAAGTTTAGTCTCCATCCAGTTCAGTCCTTAGAATTTATAATGTGCCATTTGGACATAGTCTCCCAGATCGTCAAGCTTCCAGAGTCAAGAATATCGAACATTTGGTATCTGGCAATGTCCTTGACTGTGTGCAGAAAGTCTCTAATGTATCTTATCCTCAGATATTTGAGCTACATGGTGCTTCCATGTGTTTATTTCCCTTGGCCAGGTATCACATGAGGGCATTACAGTGGACCCTGGAGGTTCAGTGGTCATATTCAACACATTCACTGGATTTTCATGTTTCCTTGACTTGAGTTTGTTGGGGTCAAATCAGTTGGTGGTTGGAGTCTTTTGTCCACTGGAAGATTGTTTATTCTTTACCCTCCTCAGACTGTGGTCATGAGAAACACCTCTCTGCTGGGGCATTTCGAAGAGAGGACTATCCAGGGGACCTGGTCTGTGGCCAAGGCCAACCTATGCATCAGTTGCTGGGAGATGAGGGTGGCCCTCCTCGCATCGCAGGCATTTCAGGATGTTTTCCCTGAGGGTATGATTTCTGTCCAGATGGACAATATTTCAGTAGTCTGGCATCTGAACAAACAGGAGGGACTCCAATCTTGTCCTCTTTTTTTGGGAGGCCATGAGAGTCTGGCAATGGGAGATTTCAATTCAGTGCTTACTGATTACAAAGCACATCCTGGGGAAATCCAACATATTAGTGGACAGTTTGAGCAGAAACATTCTCCTTCAGTGCAAGTAATCCCTGAATCCAAATATTGCTGCCTATATTTTTTGGCCCTGGGGCACTTCATGATGTGACCTTTTCACTTCCCCATTCAACACCAAATGCAGCTGCTATTATCCCTTAGTTCCTCCTCAGGGACAGTCACCCAAGGATGTTCTCCTGTGTTCTTGGCCTCCAGGTCTAATGTATGCTTGCCCTCTGACCCTTTTGACAACCAAGTTTCTTCAGAAGCATCAGTTTGTAGAACAACTGCAATCCTCATTGCTCCCTTTTGGCCTTGCTAGGTGTTATTTCCCTTTCTTTGGTCCTGGATCCCATTCCAGATCTCATTTCTCACCCAGCAGATTTGGATCCACCCAGTCATCAAATGCTCAAGTTAACTGCTTAGTTTCTTTGACTGATGGCCAGGACTTCCAAGTTCTCAGACCAAATTGTTCACATCTTAACTTCTTCCCAAAAGTCATATACTCCAAAGGTGTGTGCTAGTAAGTGGAAACAGTTTGTCTTATAGGCTGTCTCTCAAGGTTTGTACCCCTTTTCAGCACCAGTGGAGACTATCCTGGACTTTCTTGTGAGTTTGTTTAATTCTGGATCCAGCTGCTCTACTATTAATGTGCAGTTGGCAGCTATTTCTAATTTTCACATTTGTAGAGATAATGTGCTGCTGGCTGCCCTTAAGATCTCTAAGGCCTTTCATAAAGGGATTCTTTTACCCCATCTTCCAGTGTGAGACCCTGTTCTGCCTTATGAATTGCCTTTTATGCTTCAGGTGCTAGCTGTGCCTCCTTTTGAGCCTTCTGCTACCATTGATCTGAAGTTGTTGTCATAGAAGGCTTTGTTCTTAGTGGCCATTACCTCCACCAAGCTTGTGTCAGAGTTGCAGGCCCTCTTTGCTCTCTCTCCTTATATGGTTTTCAATTCAGACAGAGTGTCCCTCAAACTGTACCCTTTCTTTTTGCCTAAAGAGGTATCAGAAAATAATTTGAATCAGTCCATTCGTCAGTCTTTTTTCCCTGATATTTTAACAGGATGAATATCTTCTGCATTGCCTTGATATTCATAAACAATTGTTGTTTTATTTGGATAGAAAAAGGTCCTTTAGATACTCTAATTGTTTGTCTCATTCTCCAAGTCTCATTTGGGTGCTCCTGTTTCCAAGGTTACTTTGTCTAAATGGCTTTCTGATGGTATTTTCTTTAGGTATGGTTTGAAGGGAAAGTTGTTGTGTCTCAAACCCAAAGGTCATAATAACAGAACTATAGCTACTTCTACAGCCTTTTTGTCCAGAGCTGATTTGGATGACATTTGTGCAGCTGCAACTTGGGTGGGTCATCTCACCTTTGTGTCCCATTACAAACTGGATATCCAATCCAGGTTTAGGGCTTTGTTTGGTTACACTGTATTGCACAATATCATTCCATGAGACCTCCCTAGGCATTTTGTGGATGGGAACTCTGTCCCACAGGTTGAACCAGACAGGAAAGACAGCATCAGATACAAACATTATGTACTCATCATAATGATAGATCCTGGTTGTCTGTTTCCATCTGGTTCACCCCCCCCCTTCTGCTCCTGCCTTTTTGGCTGTTCTATTACCTCAGGAATAATGGACCGGGGAGACCATTTTCTTTATTTCTTTGGGTCCTTGGCCTTTTGGGCTTTCTTCCCTGAGGTCTAGATCTGAGAGTTTAGAGGGAAAAGAGGGGGTAAACTAGATTTGAGATTCTAGTGAAGCTGGGCATTATGGGTTAATGAGGCAGAACTCGCTAAGCTGAAATCTTGGAAATTAACCAGCATCAGATCCAAGTCGGATCTGATAACCCTCAGGTTGAATCAGATGGAAACAGACAACACTGATCTATCATTATGGTGAGTCCAAAATGTTCATTTCTTTCCAGAACCTGAAAACAAGGGAGAGAAGATTCTACATACTTTGAATGTGCACAGGCAGCTCGGGTACTACCTTGACAGAACTAAGCTCTTCAAGAAATCTGAACAGCTGTTTATTTTCTATTGCGGGGCTAAGAAGGGTCAGCCTGTCTCTAAGCAAATGATTGCTTGTTGGTTGTCCTCTGCTGTTGTTTTTGTTACTCCTATGGTGGTAAATCTATTCCAGGCAATGTTAAGTCATGTTCCACAAGAGCCTTATCTTCACTGGCATATTGGAAAGGAGTAGACTCTAGAAGTATTCTAGAGGTAGAAACCTTGTCCTCTGTTCATACCTTTACAAAGTATTACAAAATTGATTATTTCAAAAGTTCCAGAGTAGGCTTTGCAAAGACCATTTTCCAGGGGCTCCTGGATTCTTATTGTTCTTCATCCTATGTAGGGTAAGCTTTGGGAATCTACCCATATGCCACTGAGGCAGCATGAATGTGGAACATAGTACAGTTGCTAAGTCTATCTTACCTGTAATAATTGATGTTTGAATTTTACACTTCCTCAGTGGAAGCACCCACCCAGCATCCCCCTTATTGTATATAGTCTGATGATATCCAGCCTTATTGTGTTGTTGATTGGCTTTGGTTATTTGTGTTATTTATTTATTTTTTTTGGCTGTAAATTGTTTGATTTTAGGCAGTTCTTGCTTCTGATCCTATTTGGTTCGTCCTACTTAGCACTAAAATCCTGAACAACTGACTTTCTTTGACAGGGTTTTGATTTCCCTAGTGTGAGGGGCTTAGCCAGTTCTCTGTCACAGAGAGCCAGATAAGGGGATTTTGAGCTCTGTAAAGCAGCAAGTGTGGCAGTGAGACAGAACCCATATACCACTCAGTGTGAAATCTAAACACTTAGTGTTAACAAGTAAGTAGGACTTAATACCTGTTATACCTCCCCATAAAGTACAGCAGGTATTAAAGAGTCAACAAATCCTTCTACTAGAAAATCATTTATTAGTAAATGGAAAAGGCTTTCTAGTTAGTGCCAAGAAAAGAAAAAAGCACCATTTCAGAGCTAGTGTTCTTTGGTTCTGTGTTGTTTGTGCAAGTTACTGTCCTATGGCCTGTCTTTCTCCTCAGTCAAGGTTCATTTTTTGGCCATTTCAAAATGCCTGTGAATCCCCCTCTTCTCAGTGCAGTCTCATGTGAAAATGTTTTTGAAAGGGCTGTTGTTATATGTAGGCTCCTGTATTTCAGGTGGCTCCACAGTGGGACCTTATTTTGTTGTTAGTATATATAACTAACTCTTGCTCGGTTTGAACCAGTCCATCAGGCTGCCTTGATGTTCTTGACAGGGAATACAGAGTTAATAATTGCTCTGACTTTCTGCAAGAAGAGTATCTGAGTTGAAAGCTTTTATGGAGGGTCAGCCTGATGTAATTTTCCACAAATATAAGGCTTCCTTAAGAACTCATCTTTTGTTTCTGCATACAGTGGTATCAGAATTTTCCTTTAGCCAAGTTATCCATCTCCCTCACTTTCTTCCAGAACATAATATGAGATAGATAGGATACTTCTTACTTTGGATGTCCACAGACAACTCAGGTCAAAACCTTGCTAGGTTTCTAATCTGTTGTTCTTTTCTTGATTAAAAAAGGGAGATAACCTGTATCAAGTCAGACTGTTTCAAGATAGTTGTCTCATTTTATTACCTTTTGCTTTACCCACCACAACAAAAAAATATTCCAGGCAGGGTCAAGGCTCATTGTACTTGGGCCTTGGCTTCATCTGTTGCTTTTTGGAATGGGTTGGATTCTAAAAGTATTTTAGAATAATAGTTTGACGCATTCCAGAGGTGTACACACTTTTGCAAATTACTATGAACTCAATTCCTACTGTAGGTCTAGGACAGGCTTGGCTCGGGCCATTCTCCAGGGGCTCCTGGACCTTTATCCTTCCTCCTCCCAGTCCTCTGGTAATCTACCTGTATAGCTTAGGGCACTACAGCAGTGATCAGTATAAAGAAAATGTTATAGTTGTTTAAGTAAACTTACCATAACAGCGGATGTTTGAGTGATCACTGCTGCAGTAGCAGCTCCCTCCATCCCCTTGTTTTTGTATATTTTTTATGCCAGAATGTGGACATTGTTATTATTATTATTATTATTATTATTATTAATAGCATTGTCCTTCTCGAGACTTTAGCTTCCCTGTCTGTTGGCATGAAAAGTCTGATGACTTTGGCTTCCAAACCTAACTTTTAGTCAGTTCAGCTCAAGCTGACTAATGGTTTGGATGTGTGGAAGGTGCCCTGAAGCTTTGGAATCTGGCCAGCTATTATATCCTTGGCAGGATACAACCAATATAACTTAGGCTACTGCAGCAGTGATGATTTGAACATCTACTGTTATGGTAAGTTTGCTGACAAAGTTGTAGTTTCTTCTCTTTATTATAGTCATTCACAACATTATTTAATGATTCTTAGTGCCAGTCCAGCTGTTATGGTTAAAGGCCATGATGTTGAACTGTGATTTATACCATTTTGACATGTAATTCATGGAACCACAGTGTGTGGGAGTGAGGTAGTTTAAGCAGTCAGGCAGACCTCACATGTCATATTTGTGCAAAATGGATGTTTTAAGTCTGGAGAAATCCACTGCACCATCACTGCCATGTTTTGTTACAGAAAAACAAGCTTTAGGGGTCATTGAACTATTAAACATTTATAAACTGGATAATGAATAATCTGAGCCTGAGAGAGTAGCACATCATTATAACCGATAAATAGTGTCACAGACTGACTGTGTAAGAGGTTGTTTAATCTTAGGTAGGGTGTAACGGTCAATTGATATAAGCTGTTTAACTCATCTCAATGTTTTAAGTTGTACATTTTTTGAGACTGTTAGCTGGAGGATGCTTACTGACTGTACAGTATTGTTTCACTAGGAGAGTTTATCGAATCCTAGTCAAGTAGGCTTAGAAGCCTGTGTTATTTGCAGACCTTTCTGTAATATTTCTGTGGCGTCTTCTGGCAGTACGTGTCTTTAACAGTAGACCTTGAAAAATATTTTTGGTACAGACTATGAGACCTTATTGAGAAATTTTAGAATCTGATCTAGAATTGTTTTGGTAATATCCTGAGTAAAATGCAGACAGATACAGAATCATATCAAAACTATAATAATATAGTACTACAACAGCTTTTGGATATCTGGAAAAAGGGGAATCCCTGGATTCTATACTTTAAACTTCCATGGCTGAAAGTTTTTATAACTCAGTGGCTACCAAATAGTGTACAGTGGAGTACAAATCACTGCAGTCCCCTAATTAATTGGCTGTGCTCATACTTTAAAACACAAATCTTCCAGAATTACAAATACAAATCATAAACAACTGTTTTACTAGTATCATATCAGGAATAAAATAAACAAAATGCCTCAGCTTTTTGAGATAGCTATTGTTTCTCATTTGCTTTCCATCTATGAAAGATCTCTTCTGTTTTTTTTCTGTAAAGAACTGTCTTGCTAGTAAATCTGATGCCTTTGTAAGTTAAATGAAAAATGGTTACCAGAAGTATTTCAGTCAACCACTGTAAACACAGAGGAAAAGATGTGGCTTGCATAAAGGAAATTAAACATATCTCCTAGAAATTTATCAATGCAAACTGTCTTCCACAGAGACAACTGGATTCCTCCTGTAAGGAATTTGCAAATCAGTTTTGGGGGGAAAGCTGGCATGTACATGTCCATTTGTCTTCAAATGCGGTGGTTGTTCCAAAGTATTAAACTGTGTTGGATGAAAATATGGTTGTGTTCTACATTGCTTTTAATGATTTTATCTGCTACACTGTTAAAAATGGATTTTAGGATGCTGCCCAGAAATGGACAAAACTCAAATTTGCATATGAATGTATGGCACTGATACCAGAAAATAGCTGCAGATCTTTGTCAGCAATTTAAGAAAAAGCATCCTTGACTGTTTAGAGTGATTCCACAATAATACTGCCCACTTTCAAAGGAAATAGCTATTAACTTGACCAACAAATTTAGTGCAAATATTACTCTACACACAGTTGTAAGTATTGAAGAGCTTCCACATTCCCAACAACCACCATCACCAGTGTAACTACTGTGGAGTGAAGCCTCTTTTCCCCCTCAAAAGCTAACAGTATTTCATCAAAGGGCCATGATGATATAACAGGAAATCTTATTATTAGTACCAAATATGGTCTATATGATCCTCAGCTTAATCTCTTTAGTCTAAGCCTCTCCACTGGTTTCATTAATGAAAGCTGGGAAAAGCCACTGTAGTGTCATACAAAGGTGGCTTAACCATGAAACCACGGTAACTCTAGACCAATTAGTCTCTGCGGCCTCATATGTAAAGCTACAAAATATATTATCTCGGACCTCATTAACCAGGATATTGAAATTTCGGAACCCTGGAGCCTTACCATTTTGTTTTGCCAAAGGGAGGTTAACCTTATTAATTTCTGTGAAAAAATCACCAAAGCACTGGATTGTGGTGACGTAATACATACAGTATTATCTGTTCCTTGCCAAGGCTTTTGAGACTATTCCTTAAACAGGCCTTATTAATACACTTGTAAATCTGAATATAAATCCTTATGTTGTGCAGTGGATGGCTGACTGGCTTTATGACAGAACTGAAGTGGCTAGAGTCACAGGTGCCAATTGTGAAAGGAGAAGTTACCAGTGGCATAACATAGGTCTTAATGTTGCATCCCCTCCTAAATGTCAACTATTTCTCAGATGTTTAAGACAATACGCTTGGATTATTGTTATTTAAGTTCAACAACATTTATAACATTTTTAGTTTAAAGAAAAGTGTGTGTTTATCTCTTTGTTTACTCTACAAATGTTTGTAGTACGTTATGTCTCTGCATATTTTATTTGCATAGATGTAATTATGTCCCACACAGTTTCACTTATCTCTATATTTCTTATTATTATTGTTCCTGGCACTTAAATTAACTTCCCTCCAGATTCATTTTTAGCATTTACTTGCATTTCTGCTTTCATTTTATTTTACTGCTGGTTGTTGTATTTCTGTCACTCATGTATTTTGTATTATAACCTATGCTTGATTGTCTCTGCCTTTCCTGAGGCAGTGTAGCAATTGTCTCGTGTATACTAACTACCACTTACTCCTGAAACAAATACTTTATGTGAGAGATGTAGTTACATTATGAAATTGGAGGCAGGACTTTCACATAAGGACAAATTGAATGCCAAGCAGGTTCTCAGCATACACACATTTCCCACACTAAGTAAGGACATGACACATAAACCCACATATGCGGAGGTACTCGCTTGTAACTAACCAAAAAATAAGAGGCCTCCCAAATGGAAACCACTTACATACATAAAAATGCAAAAAACAACCACAACACATAATCACACACACACACACACACACACACACACACACACACACACACACACACACACACACACACACACACACACACACACACACACACCAGTGTCTCAACAAATAAGCCCATAAGGCATAATACCACAAAACCTAATGTATTGGTCATAGGTGACTCCACTGAGACACAAGGATATTCCCCTCACCAGGTTGGATAAGGAGCGGGTTACGGTTAACTACCTATTAGGTCCCAGGATCCTTCCAGTCACTCAAGCACTCAAGTCACTCCACCACAAGTACTGGTATGACTCCATCATAGTCAATGTGAGGGTGAATGACTTGAGACATACCTCACTGTATTATATGAAGAGAGACATGACTGAGCTCTCAGATTATGTGTCATAGGCAGCTATAAGCCTAGCCTTAAGCAGCATTCTACCTTCTCCATGGACAATGCCATAATACAAACAAAACAGTATTGACTTTAACAACTGGCTTAGCTTCTGGTGTCAGTTCAAGGGGATTCAATATCTATCAGTCTGGGAAGACATGGTTGGCAGGCCATGCTGCTTTTTCAGAGATCATCTGCACCTATCTCCTCTAGGTTTTCAGATACTGACAAAGGTATTAGCTACCCCTATTGTGCCTTTTTTAGGCAATGTCAAAAATAGCCAACCTCCCAACATAACAAAATCCTCTCTAGATAAACTCAATGTACTGCTGCTTAATGATGGGAGTCCAAACAAGAAACTGCACTCCCTGGAAACACTCCTCACTTTGGAAGATGCTGACATCTGTGCAATCACTGAGACATGATTCAAAGACATGGAAAACATCCTAGCTGTGCAGGGCTACAATGCCTTCCATACGTACAGACCACAAACTGACCATAAAAGAACCGAAGGAGGAGGTGTATCCATCTTCATGAAGAATAAGTACACCTCGAGACTAGTCAAACATTATGACTCTCTGAGCTACTCCATGTCCAGTTAACTATAGGCAAAGCCCCTTTCCACATCATAGCTAGCTATAGGTCCCCCGCCATGAAACAGTATAAGCATACCCCATACCTTGACTTACTGGAGTCACTTGCCAAACACCTTAGTCATGGGTGATTTTAATTATCCTACCATCAGCTGTGAAACATACACAACCACAAACATGTTGGCTCAGAGGTTCTTGGACTTTGCCAATGCAAATGCTCTGGTACAGCTAGTCAACACATCCACAAGAGGCTCAAATGTCCTGGACGTAGTACTCAATACTGTGGGAAAGAATTGCACCTCGCGTCCCATGTGATGTCATCCCTGGTAAGATTGTACCATAAGCCAGTCTCGTTTGATGGAATTATAAGACCAGATACCCTATCAAGCTCAAAAATGCTTAAGAATTTTTCAAATTATCTCCTGCTAAGTAATGGTATAAGAAGTTTCAAAGCCCCCTTGAATGCAGATAACATATATTCCTATGCAAAGCTGTACACCAATGCCCTGTATAACTACTTAAGCGGTTGTATACATCGGCTGTACCTGACTGGATTAAAATCAGGTCTTGCCAAACAAGCCACCCTTGTTGACCCCCTAGTATAAACAGGCTATACAACAAGAGAAAGAAACTAATGTCCAAGAACAAGAGGGAACTGCTTCAGCAGAGGAAGAATTCCCTCTCTAGCTTAAACAAGCAAATTATAGATTTGTCAAGTCCTCCAAAGCTGATTACAGTGCAAACATAGCCTCCCTAGCTAAGGATAATCACAATGCAATATTTAAGTATGTCCAAAATCTAAAAGGGAATACCCAGCTATGCACTGAACTGGTTGTGGATGGCACCACTCATACTCAACCTGAGGTAATAGCCAACCTACTAGCTAACAGATTTGGAGCAAACTTCATCCCCGTGTCCCCACCCGTCTTTCCCCAAAATATATCTGCCACCTTTTCCCAACCTACTGTCTCAGGTGAGTAGGTCATCTCTGCATTCCCCAAGGCCAAAAACATGGCATCAGTGGGACCAGGCAACAT